>NW_026697038.1:0-93386 GCF_030435755.1 Ochotona princeps | reverse complement strand
GTTGGTGAAGGGCATATTGAAGAAGGATCAGCCGAGTGGTTCTTGTGGGAGAACAACTCCATTTGGCTCACTAACTTCACACACCATCAGGCTTCCAAGCAGCTCTCAAGGAAACTCAGTTTTCACACTCTATGCTTAGTGCCCTTTGAGTGCCTAGGACTGAAATGAAGCTAGGTGAGCATCCCACACAAACGAATGCTCCACATGCGGGTTTCACATGCCACCAACTCCACATTCACAGGCAACTTCAGCACCACAGCCGTTTTCAGATAAGCCCTCAATGCAAAGGCTCTAGACACAAATATTGGTGTGAGAGCTAATTCAATCAAGGAAACAGTGCATGTTGGTGAAGGGCATATTGAAGAAGGATCAGCCGAGTGGTTCTTGTGGGAGAACAACTCCATTTGGCTCACTAACTTCACACACCATCAGGCTTCCAAGCAGCTCTCAAGGAAACTCAGTTTTCACACTCTATGCTTAGTGCCCTTTGAGTGCCTAGGACTGAAATGAAGCTAGGTGAGCATCCCACACAAACGAATGCTCCACATGCGGGTTTCACATGCCACCAACTCCACATTCTCAGGCAACTTCAGCGCCACAGCCGTTTTCAGATAGCCCTCAATGCAAAGGCTCTAGACGCAAATATTGGTGTGACAGCTAATTCAATCAAGGAAACACTGCATGTTGGTGAAGGGCATATTGAAGAAGGATCAGCCGAGTGGTTCTTGTGGGAGAACAACTCCATTTGGCTCACTAACTTCACACACCATCAGGCTTCCAAGCAGCTCTCAAGGAAACTCAGTTTTCACAATTTAATTTAATGCCCTTTGAGTGCCTAGGACTGAAATGAAGCTTGGTGAGCATCCCACACAAACGAATGCTCCACATGCGGGTTTCACATGCCACCAACTCCACATTCACAGGCAACTTCAGCGCCACAGCCGTTTTCAGATAGCCCTCAATGCAAAGGCTCTAGATGCAAATATTGGTGTGAGAGCTAATTCAATCAAGGAAACACTGCATGTTGGTGAAGGGCATATTGAAGAAGGATCAGCCGAGTGGTTCTTGTGGGAGAACAACTCCATTTGGCTCACTAACTTCACACACCATCAGGCTTCCAAGGAGCTCTCAAGGAAACTCAGTTTTCACACTCAATGCTTAGTGCCCTTTGAGTGCCTAGGACTGAAATGAAGCTTGGTGAGCATTACACACAAACGAATGCACCACATGCGGGTTTCACATGCCCCCAACTCCACATTCACAGGCAACTTCAGCGCCACAGCCATTTTCAGATAGCCCTCAATGCAAAGGCTCTAGACACATATATTGGTGTGAGAGCTAATTCAAAAAAGGAAACACTGCATGTTGGTGAAGGGCATATTGAAGGAAGGATCAGGCGAGTGGTTCTTGTGGGAGAACAACTCATTTGGCTCACGAACTTCACACACCATCAGGCTTCCTAGCAGCTCTCAAGAAACTCATTTTTCACACTCTATGCTTAGTGCCCTTTGAGTGCCTAGGACTGAAATGAAGCTTGGTGAGCATCCCACACAAACGAATGCTCCACATGCGGGTTTCACATGCCACCAACTCCACATTCACAGGCAACTTCAGCGCCACAAGCCGTTTTCAGATAGCCCTCAATGCAAAGGCTCTAGACGCAAATATTGGTGTGAGAGCTAATTCAATCAAGGAAACACTGCATGTTGGTGAAGGGCATATTGAAGAAGGATCAGCCGAGTGGTTTTCGTGGGAGAACAACTCCATTGGCTCACTAACTTCACACACCATCAGGCTTCCAAGCAGCTCTCAAGGAAACTCAGTTTTCACACTCTATGCTTAGTGCCCTTAGAGTGCATTATCTCGGAATGAACCTGGTAGAGCATCCCACACAAACGAATGCACCACATGCGGGTTTCACATGCCACCAACTCCACATTCACAGGCAACTTCAGCGCCACAGCCATTTTCAGATAGCCCTCAATGCAAAGGCTCTAGACGCAAATATTGGTGTGAAAGCTAATTCAATCAAGGAAACAGTGCATGTTGGTGAAGGGCATATTGAAGAAGGATCGGCCGAGTGGTTCTTGTGGGAGAACAACTCCATTTGGCTCACTAACGTCACACACCTTCAGGCTTCATAGCAACTCTCAAGGAAACTTAGGTTTTCACACTCTATGCTTAATGCCCCTTTGAGTGCCTAGCACTGAAATGAAGCTAGGTGAGCATCCCACACAAACGAATGCTCCACATGCGGGTTAACATGCCACCAACTCCACATTTACAGGCAACTTCAGCGCCACAGCCGTTTTCAGATAGCCCTCAATGCAAAGGCTCTAGATGCAAATATTGGTGTGAGAGCTAATTCAATCAAGGAAACACTGCATGTTGGTGAAGGGCATATTGAAGAAGGATCAGCCGAGTGGTTCTTGTGGGAGAACAACTCCATTTGGCTCACTAACTTCACACACCATCAGGCTTCCAAGCAGCTCTCAAGGAAACTCAGTTTTCACACTCTATGCTTAGTGCCCTTTGAGTGCATTATCTAGGAATGAACCTGGTAGAAGCATCCCACACAAACGAATGCTCCACATGCGGTTTCACATGCCACCAACTCCACATTCACAGGCAACTTCAGCGCCACAGCCGTTCTCAGATAGCCCTCAATGCAAAGGCTCTAGACGCAAATATTGGTGTGAGAGCTAATTCAATCAAGGAAACACTGCATGTTGGTGAAGGGCATATTGACGAAGGATCAGCCGAGTGGTTCTTGTGGGAGAACAACTCCATTTGGCTCACTAACTTCACACACCATCAGGCTTCCAAGCAGCTCTCAAGGAAACTCAGTTTTCACACTCTATGCTTAGTGCCCTTTGAGTGCCTAGGACTGAAATGAAGCTAGGTGAGCATCCCACACAAACGAATGCTCCACATGCGGGTTTCACATGCCACCAACTCCACATTCACAGGCAACTTCAGTGCCACAGCCGTTTTCAGATAGCCCTCAATGCAAAGGCTCTAGACACAAATATTGGTGTGAGAGCTAATTCAAACAAGGAAACACTGCATGTTGGTGAAGGGTATATTGAAGAAGGATCGGCCGAGTGGTTCTTGTGGGAGAACAACTCCATTTGGCTCACTAACGTCACACACCTTCAGGCGTCATAGCAACTCTCAAGGAAACTTAGTTTTCACACTCTATGCTTAATGCCCTTTGAGTGCCTAGCACTGAAATGAAGCTAGGTGAGCATCCCCACACAAACGAATGCTCCACATGCGGGTTTAACATGCCACCAACTCCACATTTACAGGCAACTTCAGCGCCACAGCCGTTTTCAGATAGCCCTCAATGCAAAGGCTCTAGACGCAAATATTGGTGTGAGAGCTAATTCAATCAAGGAAACACTGCATGTTGGTGAAGGGCATATTGAAGAAGGATCAGCCGAGTGGTTCTTGTGGGAGAACAACTCCATTTGGCTCACTAACTTCACACACCATCAGGCTTCCAAGCAGCTCTCAAGGAAACTCAGTTTTCACCTCTATGCTTAGTGCCCTTTGAGTGCATTATCTAGGAATGAACCAGGTAGAGCATCCCACGACAAACGAATGCACCACATGCGGGTTTCACATGCCACCTAACTCCACATTCACAGGCAACTTCAGCGCCACAGCCGTTTTCAGATAGCCCTCAATGCAAAGGCTCTAGACACAAATATTTGTGTGAGAGCTAATTCAAACAAGGAAACAGTGCATGTTGGTGAAGGGCATATTGAAGAAGGATCAGCCGAGTGGTTCTTGTGGGAGAACAACTCCATTTGGCTCACTATCTTCACACACCATCAGGCTTCCTAGCAGCTCTCAAGGAAACTCAGTTTTCACACTCTATGCTTAGTGCCCTTTGAGTGCCTAGGACTGAAATAAAGCTTGGTAGAGCATCCCACACAAACGAATGCTCCACATGCGGGTTTCACATGCCACCAACTCCACATTCACAGGCAACTTCAGCGCCACAGCCGTTTTCAGATAGCCCTAAATGCAAAGGTTCTAGACGCAAATATTGGTGTGAGAGCTAATTCAATCAAGGAAACACTGCATGTTGGTGAAGGGCATATTGAAGAAGGATCGGCCGAGTGGTTCTTGTGGGAGAACAACTCCATTTGGCTCACTAACTTCACACACCATCAGGCTTCCAAGCAGCTCTCAAGGAAACTCAGTTTTCACACTCTATGCTTAGTGCCCTTAGAGTGCATTATCTAGGAATGAACCTGGTAGAGCATCCCACACAAACGAATGCTCCACATGCGGGTTTCACATGCCACCAACTCCACATTCACAGGCAACTTCAGCGCCACAGCCATTTTCAGATAGCCCTCAATGCAAAGGCTGTAGACGCAAATATTGGTGTGAGAGCTAATTCAATCAAGGAAACACTGCATGTTGGTGAAGGGCATATTGAAGAAGGATCGGCCGAGTGGTTCTTGTGGGAGAACAACTCCATTTGGCTCACGAACTTCACACACCATCAGGCTTCATAGCAACTCTCAAGGAAACTTAGTTTTCACACTCTATGCTTAATGCCCTTTGAATGTCTAGGACTGAAATGAAGCTAGGTGAGCATCCCACACAAACGAATGCTCCACATGCGGGTTTCACATGCCACCAACTCCACATTCACAGGCAACTTCAGCGCCACAGCCGTTTTCAGATAGCCCTCAATGCAAAGGCTCTAGACACAAATATTTGTGTGAGAGCTAATTCAAACAAGGAAACAGTGCATGTTGGTGAAGGGCATATTGAAGAAGGATCAGCCGAGTGGTTCTTGTGGGAGAACAACTCCATTTGGCTCACTATCTTCACACACCATCAGGCTTCATAGCAGCTCTCAAGGAAACTCAGTTTTCACACTCTATGCTTAGTGCCCTTTGAGGGCCTAGGACTGAAATAAAGCTTGGTAGAGCATCCCACACAAACGAATGCTCCACATGCGGGTTTCACATGCCACCAATTCCACATTCACAGGCAACTTCAGCACCACAGCCGTTTTCAGATAGCCCTAAATGCAAAGGCTCTAGACGCAAATATTGGTGTGAGAGCTAATTCAATCAAGGAAACACTGCATGTTGGTGAAGGGCATATTGAAGAAGGATCGGCCGAGTGGTTCTTGTGGGAGAACAACTCCATTTGGCTCACTAACTTCACACACCATCAGGCTTCCAAGCAGCTCTCAAGGAAACTCAGTTTTCACACTCTATGCTTAGTGCCCTTAGAGTGCATTATCTAGGAATGAACCTGGTAGAGCATCCCACACAAACGAATGCTCCACATGCGGGTTTCACATGCCACCAACTCCACATTCACAGGCAACTTCAGCGCCACAGCCATTTTCAGATAGCCCTCAATGCAAAGGCTCTAGACGCAAATATTGGTGTGAGAGCTAATTCAATCAAGGAAACAATGCATGTTGGTGAAGGGCATATTGAAGAAGGATCAGCCGAGTGGTTCTTGTGGAAGAACAACTCCATTTGGCTCACTAACTTCACACACCATCAGGCTTCATAGCAACTCTCCAGGAAACTTAGTTTTCACACTCTATGCTTAATGCCCTTTGAATGTCTAGGACTGAAATGAAGCTAGGTGAGCATCCCACACAAACGAATGCTCCACATGCGGGTTTCACATGCCCCCTACTCCACATTCACAGGCAACTTCAGCGCCACAGCCGTTTTCAGATAGCCCTCAATGCAAAGGCTCTAGATGCAAATATTGGTGTGAGAGCTAATTCAATCAAGGAAACACTGCATGTTGGTGAAGGGCATATTGAAGAAGGATCAGCCGAGTGGTTCTTGTGGGAGAACAACTCCATTTGGCTCACTAACTTCACACACCATCAGGCTTCCAAGCAGCTCTCAAGGAAACTCAGTTTTCACACTCTATGCTTAGTGCCCTTTGAGTGCATTATCTAGGAATGAACCAGGTAGGGCATCCCACACAAACGAATGCACCACATGCGGGTTTCACATGCCACCAACTCCACATTCACAGGCAACTTCAGCGCCACAGCCGTTTTCAGATAGCCCTCAATGCAAAGGCTCTAGACACAAATATTGGTGTGAGAGCTAATTCAAACAAGGAAACAGTGCATGTTGGTGAAGGGCATATTGAAGAAGGATCAGCCGAGTGGTTCTTGTGGGAGAACAACTCCATTTGGCTCACTAACTTCACACACCATTAGGCTTCCTAGCAGCTCTCAAGGAAACTCAGTTTTCACAATTTATGCTTAATGCCCTTTGAGTGCCTAGGACTGAAATGAAGCTTGGTGAGCATCCCACACAAACGAATGCTCCACATGCGGGTTTCACATGCCACCAACTCCACATTCTCAGGCAACTTCAGCGCCACAGCCGTTTTCAGATAGCCCTCAATGCAAAGGCTCTAGACGCAAATATTGGTGTGAGAGCTAATTCAATCAAGGAAACACTGCATGTTGGTGAAGGGCATATTGAAGAAGGATCAGCTGAGTGGTTTTCGTGGGAGAACAACTCCATTTGGCTCACTAACTTCACACACCATCAGGCTTCCAAGCAGCTCTCAAGGAAACTCAGTTTTCACACTCTATGCTTAGTGCCCTTAGAGTGCATTATCTAGGAATGAACCTGGTAGAGCATCCCACACAAACGAATGCTCCACATGCGGGTTTCACATGCCACCAACTCCACATTCACAGGCAACTTCAGCGCCACAGCCATTTTCAGATAGCCCTCAATGCAAAGGCTGTAGACGCAAATATTGGTGTGAGAGCTAATTCAATCAAGGAAACACTGCATGTTGGTGAAGGGCATATTGAAGAAGGATCAGCCGAGTGGTTCTTGTGGGAGAACAACTCCATTTGGCTCACTAACTTCACACACCATCAGGCTTCATAGCAACTCTCAAGGAAACTTAGTTTTCACACTCTATGCTTAATGCCCTTTGAATGTCTAGGACTGAAATGAAGCTAGGTGAGCATCCCACACAAACGAATGCTCCACATGCGGGTTTCACATGCCACCAACTCCACATTCACAGGCAACTTCAGCGCCACAGCCGTTTTCAGATAGCCCTCAATGCAAAGGCTCTAGACACAAATATTTGTGTGAGAGCTAATTCAAACAAGGAAACAGTGCATGTTGGTGAAGGGCATATTGAAGAAGGATCAGCCGAGTGGTTCTTGTGGGAGAACAACTCCATTTGGCTCACTATCTTCACACACCATCAGGCTTCATAGCAGCTCTCAAGGAAACTCAGTTTTCACACTCTATGCTTAGTGCCCTTTGAGGGCCTAGGACTGAAATAAAGCTTGGTAGAGCATCCCACACAAACGAATGCTCCACATGCGGGTTTCACATGCCACCAATTCCACATTCACAGGCAACTTCAGCACCACAGCCGTTTTCAGATAGCCCTAAATGCAAAGGCTCTAGACGCAAATATTGGTGTGAGAGCTAATTCAATCAAGGAAACACTGCATGTTGGTGAAGGGCATATTGAAGAAGGATCGGCCGAGTCGTTCTTGTGGGAGAACAACTCCATTTGGCTCACTAACTTCACACACCATCAGGCTTCCAAGCAGCTCTCAAGGAAACTCAGTTTTCACACTCTATGCTTAGTGCCCTTAGAGTGCATTATCTAGGAATGAACCTGGTAGAGCATCCCACACAAACGAATGCTCCACATGCGGGTTTCACATGCCACCAACTCCACATTCACAGGCAACTTCAGCGCCACAGCCATTTTCAGATAGCCCTCAATGCAAAGGCTCTAGACGCAAATATTGGTGTGAGAGCTAATTCAATCAAGGAAACAATGCATGTTGGTGAAGGGCATATTGAAGAAGGATCAGCCGAGTGGTTCTTGTGGAAGAACAACTCCATTTGGCTCACTAACTTCACACACCATCAGGCTTCATAGCAACTCTCAAGGAAACTTAGTTTTCACACTCTATGCTTAATGCCCTTTGAATGTCTAGGACTGAAATGAAGCTAGGTGAGCATCCCACACAAACGAATGCTCCACATGCGGGTTTCACATGCCCCCTACTCCACATTCACAGGCAACTTCAGCGCCACAGCCGTTTTCAGATAGCCCTCAATGCAAAGGCTCTAGATGCAAATATTGGTGTGAGAGCTAATTCAATCAAGGAAACACTGCATGTTGGTGAAGGGCATATTGAAGAAGGATCAGCCGAGTGGTTCTTGTGGGAGAACAACTCCATTTGGCTCACTAACTTCACACACCATCAGGCTTCCAAGCAGCTCTCAAGGAAACTCAGTTTTCACACTCTATGCTTAGTGCCCTTTGAGTGCATTATCTAGGAATGAACCAGGTAGGGCATCCCACACAAACGAATGCACCACATGCGGGTTTCACATGCCACCAACTCCACATTCACAGGCAACTTCAGCGCCACAGCCGTTTTCAGATAGCCCTCAATGCAAAGGCTCTAGACACAAATATTGGTGTGAGAGCTAATTCAAACAAGGAAACACTGCATGTTGGTGAAGGGCATATTGAAGAAGGATCAGCCGAGTGGTTCTTGTGGGAGAACAACTCCATTTGGCTCACTAACTTCACACATCATTAGGCTTCCTAGCAGCTGTCAAGGAAACTCAGTTTTCACAATTTATGCTTAATGCCCTTTGAGTGCCTAGGACTGAAATGAAGCTTGGTGAGCATCCCACACAAACGAATGCTCCACATGCGGGTTTCACATGCCACCAACTCCACATTCTCAGGCAACTTCAGCGCCACAGCCGTTTTCAGATAGCCCTCAATGCAAAGGCTCTAGACGCAAATATTGGTGTGAGAGCTAATTCAATCAAGGAAACACTGCATGTTGGTGAAGGGCATATTGAAGAAGGATCAGCTGAGTGGTTTTCGTGGGAGAACAACTCCATTTGGCTCACTAACTTCACACACCATCAGGCTTCCAAGCAGCTCTCAAGGAAACTCAGTTTTCACACTCTATGCTTAGTGCCCTTTGAGTGCATTATCTAGGAATGAACCTGGTAGAGCATCCCACACAAACGAATGCACCACATTCGGGTTTCACATGCCCCCCAACTCCACATTCACAGGCAACTTCAGCGCCACAGCCGTTTTCAGATAGCCCTCAATGCAAAGGCTCTAGACACAAATATTGGTGTGAGAGCTAATTCAAACAAGGAAACACTGCATGTTGGTGAAGGGTATATTGAAGAAGGATCGGCCTAGTGGTTCTTGTGGGAGAACAACTCCATTTGGCTCACTAACGTCACACACCTTCAGGCGTCATAGCAACTCTCAAGGAAACTTAGTTTTCACACTCTATGCTTAATGCCCTTTGAGTGCCTAGCACTGAAATGAAGCTAGGTGAGCATCCCACACAAACGAATGCTCCACATGCGGGTTTAACATGCCACCAACTCCACATTTACAGGCAACTTCAGCGCCACAGCCGTTTTCAGATAGCCCTCAATGCAAAGGCTCTAGATGCAAATATTGGTGTGAGAGCTAATTCAATCAAGGAAACACTGCATGTTGGTGAAGGGCATATTGAAGAAGGATCAGCCGAGTGGTTCTTGTGGGAGAACAACTCCATTTGGCTCACTATCTTCACACACCATCAGGCTTCCAAGCAGCTCTCAAGGAAACTCAGTTTTCACACTCTATGCTTAGTGCCCTTTGAGGGCCTAGGACTGAAATAAAGCTTGGTAGAGCATCCCACACAAACGAATGCTCCAC
Source organism: Ochotona princeps (assembly GCF_030435755.1). Taxonomy (NCBI): domain Eukaryota; kingdom Metazoa; phylum Chordata; class Mammalia; order Lagomorpha; family Ochotonidae; genus Ochotona; species Ochotona princeps. The sequence goes on along the minus strand of NW_026697038.1, from coordinate 83,627 downwards.
ATGCGGGTTTCACATGCCACCAACTCCACATTCACAGGCAACTTCAGCACCACAGCCGTTTTCAGATAGCCCTAAATGCAAAGGCTCTAGACGCAAATATTGGTGTGAGAGCTAATTCAATCAAGGAAACACTGCATGTTGGTGAAGGGCATATTGAAGAAGGATCGGCCGAGTGGTTCTTGTGGGAGAACAACTCCATTTGGCTCACTAACTTCACACACCATCAGGCTTCCAAGCAGCTCTCAAGGAAACTCAGTTTTCACACTCTATGCTTAGTGCCCTTAGAGTGCATTATCTAGGAATGAACCTGGTAGAGCATCCCACACAAACGAATGCTCCACATGCGGGTTTCACATGCCACCAACTCCACATTCACAGGCAACTTCAGCGCCACAGCCATTTTCAGATAGCCCTCAATGCAAAGGCTCTAGACGCAAATATTGGTGTGAGAGCTAATTCAATCAAGGAAACAATGCATGTTGGTGAAGGGCATATTGAAGAAGGATCAGCCGAGTGGTTCTTGTGGAAGAACAACTCCATTTGGCTCACTAACTTCACACACCATCAAGCTTCATAGCAACTCTCAAGGAAACTTAGTTTTCACACTCTATGCTTAATGCCCTTTGAATGTCTAGGACTGAAATGAAGCTAGGTGAGCATCCCACACAAACTAATGCTCCAGATGCGGGTTTCACATGCCCCCTACTCCACATTCACAGGCAACTTCAGCGCCACAGCCGTTTTCAGATAGCCCTCAATGCAAAGGCTCTAGATGCAAATATTGGTGTGAGAGCTAATTCAATCAAGGAAACACTGCATGTTGGTGAAGGGCATATTGAAGAAGGATCAGCCGAGTGGTTCTTGTGGGAGAACAACTCCATTTGGCTCACTAACTTCACACACCATCAGGCTTCCAAGCAGCTCTCAAGGAAACTCAGTTTTCACACTCTATGCTTAGTGCCCTTTGAGTGCATTATCTAGGAATGAACCAGGTAGGGCATCCCACACAAACGAATGCACCACATGCGGGTTTCACATGCCACCAACTCCACATTCACAGGCAACTTCAGCGCCACAGCCGTTTTCAGATAGCCCTCAATGCAAAGGCTCTAGACACAAATATTGGTGTGAGAGCTAATTCAAACAAGGAAACAGTGCATGTTGGTGAAGGGCATATTGAAGAAGGATCACCCGAGTGGTTCTTGTGGGAGAACAACTCCATTTGGCTCACTAACTTCACACACCATTAGGCTTCCTAGCAGCTCTCAAGGAAACTCAGTTTTCACACTCTATGCTTAGTGCCATTTGAGTGCCTAGGACTGAAATGAAGCTTGGTGAGCATCCCACACAAACGAATGCTCCACATGCGGGTTTCACATGCCACCAACTCCACATTCTCAGGCAACTTCAGCGCCACAGCCGTTTTCAGATAGCCCTCAATGCAAAGGCTCTAGACGCAAATATTGGTGTGAGAGCTAATTCAATCAAGGAAACACTGCATGTTGGTGAAGGGCATATTGAAGAAGGATCAGCCGAGTGGTTCTTGTGGAAGAACAACTCCATTTGGCTCACTAACTTCACACACCATCAAGCTTCATAGCAACTCTCAAGGAAACTTAGTTTTCACACTCTATGCTTAATGCCCTTTGAATGTCTAGGACTGAAATGAAGCTAGGTGAGCATCCCACACAAACTAATGCTCCAGATGCGGGTTTCACATGCCCCCTACTCCACATTCACAGGCAACTTCAGCGCCACAGCCGTTTTCAGATAGCCCTCAATGCAAAGGCTCTAGATGCAAATATTGGTGTGAGAGCTAATTCAATCAAGGAAACACTGCATGTTGGTGAAGGGCATATTGAAGAAGGATCAGCCGAGTGGTTCTTGTGGGAGAACAACTCCATTTGGCTCACTAACTTCACACACCATCAGGCTTCCAAGCAGCTCTCAAGGAAACTCAGTTTTCACACTCTATGCTTAGTGCCCTTTGAGTGCATTATCTAGGAATGAACCAGGTAGGGCATCCCACACAAACGAATGCACCACATGCGGGTTTCACATGCCACCAACTCCACATTCACAGGCAACTTCAGCGCCACAGCCGTTTTCAGATAGCCCTCAATGCAAAGGCTCTAGACACAAATATTGGTGTGAGAGCTAATTCAAACAAGGAAACAGTGCATGTTGGTGAAGGGCATATTGAAGAAGGATCACCCGAGTGGTTCTTGTGGGAGAACAACTCCATTTGGCTCACTAACTTCACACACCATTAGGCTTCCTAGCAGCTCTCAAGGAAACTCAGTTTTCACACTCTATGCTTAGTGCCATTTGAGTGCCTAGGACTGAAATGAAGCTTGGTGAGCATCCCACACAAACGAATGCTCCACATGCGGGTTTCACATGCCACCAACTCCACATTCTCAGGCAACTTCAGCGCCACAGCCGTTTTCAGATAGCCCTCAATGCAAAGGCTCTAGACGCAAATATTGGTGTGAGAGCTAATTCAATCAAGGAAACACTGCATGTTGGTGAAGGGCATATTGAAGAAGGATCAGCTGAGTGGTTTTCGTGGGAGAACAACTCCATTTGGCTCACTAACTTCACACACCATCAGGCTTCCAAGCAGCTCTCAAGGAAACTCAGTTTTCACACTCTATGCTTAGTGCCCTTTGAGTGCATTATCTAGGAATGAACCTGGTAGAGCATCCCACACAAACGAATGCACCACATTCGGGTTTCACATGCCCCCAACTCCACATTCACAGGCAACTTCAGCGCCGCAGCCGTTTTCAGATAGCCCTCAATGCAAAGGCTCTAGACGCAAATATTGGTGTGAGAGCTAATTCAAACAAGGAAACACTGCATGTTGGTGAAGGGTATATTGAAGAAGGATCGGCCGAGTGGTTCTTGTGGGAGAACAACTCCATTTGGCTCACTAACGTCACACACCTTCAGGCTTCATGGCAACTCTCAAGGAAACTTAGTTTTCACAATTTATGCTTAATGCCCTTTGAGTGCCTAGCACTGAAATGAAGCTAGGTGAGCATCCCACACAAACGAATGCTCCACATGCGGGTTTCACATGCCACCAACTCCACATTTACAGGCAACTTCAGCGCCACAGCCGTTTTCAGATAGCCCTCAATGCAAAGGCTCTAGTTGCAAATATTGGTGTGAGAGCTAATTCAATCAAGGAAACACTGCATGTTGGTGAAGGGCATATTGAAGAAGGATCAGCCGAGTGGTTCTTGTGGGAGAACAACTCCATTTGGCTCACTAACTTCACACACCATCAGGCTTCCAAGCAGCTCTCAAGGAAACTCAGTTTTCACACTCTATGCTTAGTGCCCTTTGAGTGCATTATCTAGGAATGAACCAGGTAGGGCATCCCACACAAACGAATGCTCCACATGCGGGTTTCACATGCCCCCAACTCCACATTCACAGGCAACTTCAGCGCCACAGCCGTTTTCAGATAGCCCTCAATGCAAAGGCTCTAGACACAAATATTGGTGTGAGAGCTAATTCAAACAAGGAAACACTGCATGTTGGTGAAGGGTATATTGAAGAAGGATCGGCCGAGTGGTTCTTGTGGGAGAACAACTCCATTTGGCTCACTAACGTCACACACCTTCAGGCGTCATAGCAACTCTCAAGGAAACTTAGTTTTCACACTCTATGCTTAATGCCCTTTGAGTGCCTAGGACTGAAATGAAGCTAGGTGAGCATCCCACACAAACGAATGCTCCACATGCGGGTTTAACATGCCACCAACTCCACATTTACAGGCAACTTCAGCGCCACAGCCGTTTTCAGATAGCCCTCAATGCAAAGGCTCTAGACGCAAATATTGGTGTGAGAGCTAATTCAATCAAGGAAACACTGCATGTTGGTGAAGGGCATATTGAAGAAGGATCAGCCGAGTGGTTCTTGTGGGAGAACAACTCCATTTGGCTCACTAACTTCACACACCATCAGGCTTCCAAGCAGCTCTCAAGGAAACTCAGTTTTCACACTCTATGCTTAGTGCCCTTAGAGTGCATTATCTAGGAATGAACCTGGTAGAGCATCCCACACAAACGAATGCTCCACATGCGGGTTTCACATGCCACCAACTCCACATTCACAGGCAACTTCAGCGCCACAGCCATTTTCAGATAGCCCTCAATGCAAAGGCTCTAGACGCAAATATTGGTGTGAAAGCTAATTCAATCAAGGAAACAATGCATGTTGGTGAAGGGCATATTGAAGAAGGATCAGCCGAGTGGTTCTTGTGGGAGAACAACTCCATTTGGCTCACTAACTTCACACACCATCAGGCTTCATAGCAACTCTCAAGGAAACTTAGTTTTCACACTCTATGCTTAATGCCCTTTAAATGTCTAGGACTGAAATGAAGCTAGGTGAGCATCCCACACAAACGAATGCTCCACATGTGGGTTTCACATGCCACCAACTCCACATTCACAGGCAACTTCAGCGCCACAGCCGTTTTCAGATAGCCCTCAATGCAAAGGCTCTAGATGCAAATATTGGTGTGAGAGCTAATTCAATCAAGGAAACACTGCATGTTGGTGAAGGGCATATTGAAGAAGGATCAGCCGAGTGGTTCTTGTGGGAGAACAACTCCATTTGGCTCACTAACTTCACACACCATCAGGCTTCCAAGCAGCTCTCAAAGAAACTCAGTTTTCACACTCTATGCTTAGTGCCCTTTGAGTGCATTATCTAGGAATGAACCAGGTAGGGCATCCCACACAAACGAATGCACCACATGCGGGTTTCACATGCCACCAACTCCACATTCACAGGCAACTTCAGCGCCACAGCCGTTTTCAGATAGCCCTCAATGCAAAGGCTCTAGACACAAATATTGGTGTGAGAGCTAATTCAAACAAGGAAACAGTGCATGTTGGTGAAGGGCATATTGAAGAAGGATCACCCGAGTGGTTCTTGTGGGAGAACAACTCCATTTGGCTCACTAACTTCACACACCATTAGGCTTCCTAGCAGCTCTCAAGGAAACTCAGTTTTCACACTCTATGCTTAGTGCCCTTTGAGTGCCTAGGACTGAAATGAAGCTTGGTGAGCATCCCACACAAACGAATGCTCCACATGCGGGTTTCACATGCCACCAACTCCACATTCTCAGGCAACTTCAGCGCCACAGCCGTTTTCAGATAGCCCTCAATGCAAAGGCTCTAGACGCAAATATTGGTGTGAGAGCTAATTCAATCAAGGAAACACTGCATGTTGGTGAAGGGCATATTGAAGAAGGATCCGCTGAGTGGTTTTCGTGGGAGAACAACTCCATTTGGCTCACTAACTTCACACACCATCAGGCTTCCAAGCAGCTCTCAAGGAAACTCAGTTTTCACACTCTATGCTTAGTGCCCTTTGAGTGCATTATCTAGGAATGAACCTGGTAGAGCATCCCACACAAACGAATGCACCACATTCGGGTTTCACATGCCCCCAACTCCACATTCACAGGCAACTTCAGCGCCACAGCCGTTTTCAGATAGCCCTCAATGCAAAGGCTCTAGATGCAAATATTGGTGTGAGAGCTAATTCAATCAAGGAAACACTGCATGTTGGTGAAGGGTATATTGAAGAAGGATCAGCCGAGTGGTTCTTGTGGGAGAACAACTCCATTTGGCTCACTAACGTCACACACCTTCAGGCTTCATAGCAACTCTCAAGGAAACTTAGTTTTCACAATTTATGCTTAATGCCCTTTGAGTGCCTAGGACTGAAATGAAGCTAGGTGAGCATCCCACACAAACGAATGCTCCACATGCGGGTTTAACATGCCACCAACTCCACATTTACAGGCAACTTCAGCGCCACAGCCGTTTTCAGATAGCCCTCAATGCAAAGGCTCTAGACGCAAATATTGGTGTGAGAGCTAATTCAATCAAGGAAACACTGCATGTTGGTGAAGGGCATATTGAAGAAGGATCAGCCGAGTGGTTCTTGTGGGAGAACAACTCCATTTGGCTCACTATCTTCACACACCATCAGGCTTCCTAGCAGCTCTCAAGGAAACTCAGTTTTCACACTCTATGCTTAGTGCCCTTTGAGTGCATTATCTAGGAATGAACCAGGTAGAGCATCCCACACAAACGAATGCACCACATGCGGGTTTCACATGCCACCAACTCCACATTCACAGGCAACTTCAGCGCCACAGCCATTCTCAGATAGCCCTCAATGCAAAGGCTCTAGACACAAATATTTGTGTGAGAGCTAATTCAAACAAGGAAACAGTGCATGTGGTGAAGGGCATATTGAAGAAGGATCGGCCGAGTGGTTCTTGTGGGAGAACAACTCCATTTGGCTCACTATCTAAACACACCATCAGGCTTCCTAGCAGCTCTCAAGGAAACTCAGTTTTCACACTCTATGCTTAGTGCCCTTTGAGTGCCTAGGACTGAAATGAAGCTAGGTGAGCATCCCACACAAACGAATGCTCCACATGCGGGTTTCACATGCCACCAACTCCACATTCACAGGCAACTTCAGAGCCACAGCCGTTTTCAGATAGCCCTCAATGCAAAGGCTCTAGATGCAAATATTGGTGTGAGAGCTAATTCAATCAAGGAAACACTGCATGTTGGTGAAGGGCATATTGAAGAAGGATCAGCCGAGTGGTTCTTGTGGGAGAACAACTCCATTTGGCTCACTAACTTCACACACCATCAGGCATCCAAGCAGCTCTCAAGGAAGCTCAGTTTTCACACTCTATGCTTAGTGCCCTTAGAGTGCATTATCTAGGAATGAACCAGGTAGAGCATCCCACACAAACGAATGCACCACATGCGGGTTTCACATGCCCCCAACTCCACATTCACAGGCAACTTCAGTGCCACAGCCATTTTCAGATAGCCCTCAATGCAAAGGCTCTAGACGCAAATATTGGTGTGAGAGCTAATTCAATCAAGGAAACACTGCATGTTGGTGAAGGGCATATTGAAGAAGGATCAGCCGAGTGGTTCTTGTGGGAGAACAACTCCATTTGGCTCACTAACTTCACACACCATCAGGCTTCCAAGCAGCTCTCAAGGAAACTCAGTTTTCACACTCTATGCTTAGTGCCCTTTGAGTGCCTAGGACTGAAATAAAGCTTGGTAGAGCATCCCACACAAACGAATGCTCCACATGCGGGTTTCACATGCCACCAACTCCACATTCACAGGCAACTTCAGCACCACAGCCGTTTTCAGATAGCCCTAAATGCAAAGGCTCTAGACGCCAATATTGGTGTGAGAGCTAATTCAATCAAGGAAACACTGCATGTTGGTGAAGGGCATATTGAAGAAGGATCAGCCGAGTGGTTCTTGTGGGAGAACAACTCCATTTGGCTCACTAACTTCACACACCATCAGGCTTCATAGCAGCTCTCAAGGAAACTCAGTTTTCACACTCTATGCTTAGTGCCCTTAGAGTGCATTATCTAGCAATGAACCTGGTAGAGCATCCCACACAAACGAATGCTCCACATGCGGGTTTCACATGCCACCAACTCCACATTCACAGGCAGCTTCAGCGCCACAGCCGTTTTCAGATAGCCCTCAATGCAAAAGCTCTAGATGCAAATATTGGTGTGAGAGCTAATTCAATCAAGGAAACACTGCATGTTGGTGAAGGGCATATTGAAGAAGGATCAGCCGAGTGGTTCTTGTGGGAGAACAACTCCATTTGGCTCACTAACTTCACACACCATCAGGCTTCCAAGCAGCTCTCAAGGAAACTCAGTTTTCACACTCTATGCTTAGTGCCCTTAGAGTGCATTATCTAGGAATGAACCTGGTAGAGCATCCCACACAAACGAATGCTCCACATGCGGGTTTCACATGCCACCAACTCCACATTCACAGGCAACTTCAGCGCCACAGCCGTTTTCAGATAGCCCTCAATGCAAAGGCTCTAGATGCAAATATTGGTGTGAGAGCTAATTCAATCAAGGAAACACTGCATGTTGGTGAAGGGCATATTGAAGAATGATCAGCCGAGTGGTTCTTGTGGGAGAACAACTCCATTTGGCTCACTAACTTCACACACCATCAGGCTTCCAAGCAGCTCTCAAGGAAACTCAGTTTTCACACTCTATGCTTAGTGCCCTTAGAGTGCTTTATCTAGGAATGAACCTGTTAGAGCATGCCACACAAACGAATGCTCCACATGCGGGTTTCACATGCCACCAACTCCACATTCACAGGCAACTTCAGCGCCACAGCCGTTTTCAGATAGCCCTCAATGCAAAGGCTCTAGACGCAAATATTGGTGTGACAGCTAATTCAATCAAGGAAACACTGCATGTTGGTGAAGGGCATATTTAAGAAGGATCGGCCGAGTGGTTCTTGTGGGACAACAACTCCATTTGGCTCACTAACTTCACACACCATCAGGCTTCCAAGCAGCTCTCAAGGAAACTCAGTTTTCTCACTCTATGCTTAGTGCCCTTTGAGTGCCTAGGACTGAAATAAAGCTTGGTGAGCATCCCACACAAACGAATGCTCCACATGCCGGTTTCACATGCCACCAACTCCACATTCACAGGCAACTTCAGCGCCACAGCCGTTTTCAGATAGCCCTCAATGCAAACGCTCTAGACGCAAATATTGGTGTGAGAGCTAATTCAATCAAGGAAACACTGCATGTTGGTGAAGGGCATATTGAAGAAGGATCAGCCGAGTGGTTCTTGTGGGAGAACAACTCCATTTGGCTCACTAACTTCACACACCATCAGGCTTCCAAGCAGCTCTCAAGGAAACTCAGTTTTCACACTCTATGCTTAGTGCCCTTTGAGTGCCTAGGACTGAAATGAAGCTAGGTGAGCATCCCACACAAACGAATGCTCCACATGCGGGTTTAACATGCCACCAACTCCACATTCACAGGCAACTTCAGCGCCACAGCCGTTTTCAGATAGCCCTCAATGCAAAGGCTCTAGAAGCTAATATTGGTGTGAGAGCTAATTCAATCAAGGAAACACTGCATGTTGGTGAAGGGCATATTGAAGAAGGATCGGCCGAGTGGTTCTTGTGGGAGAACAACTCCATTTGGCTCACTAACGTCACACACCATCAGGCTTCCAAGCAGCTCTCAAGGAAACTCAGTTTTCACACCCTATGCTTAGTGCCCTTTGAGTGCCTAGTACTGAAATGAAGCTTGGTGAGCATCCCACACAAAGGAATGCTACACATGGGGGTTTCACCTGCCACCAACTCCACATTCACAGGCAACTTCAGCGCCACAGCCGTTTTCAGATAGCCCTCAATGCAAAGGCTCTAGACGCCAATATTGGTGTGAGAGCTAATTCAATCAAGGAAACACTGCATGTTGGTGAAGGGCATATTGAAGAAGGATCAGCTGAGTGGTTCTTGTGGGAGAACAACTCCATTTGGCTCACTAACTTCACACACCATCAGGCTTCTAAGCAGCTCTCAAGGAAACTCAGTTTTCACACTCTATGCTTAGTGCCCTTAGAGTGCATTATCTAGGAATGAACCTGGTAGAGCATCCCACACAAATGACTGCTCCACATGCGGGTTTCACATGTCCCCAACTCCACATTCACAGGCAACTTCAGCGCCACAGCCGTTCTCAGATAGCCCTCAATGCAAAGGCTCTAGAAGCTAATATTGGTGTGAGAGCTAATTCAATCAAGGAAACACTGCATGTTGGTGAAGGGCATATTGAAGAAGGATCGGCCGAGTGGTTCTTGTGGGAGAACAACTCCATTTGGCTCACTAACGTCACACACCATCAGGCTTCATAGCAGCTCTCAAGGAAACTCAGTTTTCACACTCTATGCTTAGTGCCCTTTGAGTGCCTAGGACTGAAATAAAGCTTGGTGAGCATCCCACACAAACGAATGCTCCACATGCGGGTTTCACATGCCACCAACTCCACATTCACAGGCAACTTCAGCGCCACAGCCGTTTTCAGATAGCCCTCAATGCAAAGGCTCTAGACGCAAATATTGGTGTGAGAGCTAATTCAATCAAGGAAACAATGCATGTTGGTGAAGGGCATATTGAAGAAGGATCGGCCGAGTGGTTCTTGTGGGAGACAACTCCATTTGGCTCACTAACTTCACACACCATCAGGCTTCCAAGCAGCTCTCAAGGAAACTCAGTTTTCACAATCTATGCTTAGTGCCCTTTGAGTGCCTAGGACTGAAATGAAGCTTGGTGAGCATCCCACACAAACGAATGCTACACATGGGGGTTTCACATGCCACCAACTCCACATTCACAGGCAACTTCAGCGCCACAGCCGTTTTCAGATAGCCCTCAATGCAAAGGCTCTAGACGCCAATATTGGTGTGAGAGCTAATTCAATCAAGGAAACACTGCATGTTGGTGAAGGGCATATTGAAGAAGGATCAGCTGAGTGGTTCTTGTGGGAGAACAACTCCATTTGGCTCACTAACTTCACACACCATCAGGCTTCCAAGCAGCTCTCAAGGAAACTCAGTTTTCACACTCTATGCTTAGTGCCCTTAGAGTGCATGATCTAGGAATGAACCTGGTAGAGCATCCCACACAAATGACTGCTCCACATGCGGGTTTCACATGCCACCAACTCCACATTCACAGGCAACTTCAGCACCACAGCCGTTCTCAGATAGCCCTCAATGCAAAGGCTCTAGACGCAAATATTGGTGTGTGAGCTAATTCAATCAAGGAAACAATGCATGTTGGTGAAGGGCATATTGAAGAAGGATCGGTCGAGTGGTTCTTGTGGGAGACAACTCCATTTGGCTCACTAACTTCACACACCATCAGGCTTCCAAGCAGCTCTCAAGGAAACTCAGTTTTCACACTCTATGCTTAGTGCCCTTTGAGTGCCTAGGACTGAAATGAAGCTTGGTGAGCATCCCACACAAACGAATGCTCCACATGCGGGTTTCACATGCCACCAACTCCACATTCACAGGCAACTTCAGCGCCACAGCCGTTTTCAGATAGCCCTCAATGCAAAGGCTCTAGATGCAAATATTGGTGTGAGAGCTAATTCAATCAAGGAAACACTGCATGTTGGTGAAGGGCATATTGAAGAAGGATCAGCCGAGTGGTTCTTGTGGGAGAACAACTCCATTTGGCTCACTAACTTCACACACCATCAGGCTTCCAAGCAGCTCTCAAGGAAACTCAGTTTTCACACTCTATGCTTAGTGCCCTTTGAGTGCATTATCTAGGAATGAACCAGGTAGGGCATCCCACACAAACGAATGCACCACATGCGGGTTTCACATGCCACCAACTCCACATTCACAGGCAACTTCAGCGCCACAGCCGTTTTCAGATAGCCCTCAATGCAAAGGCTCTAGACACAAATATTGGTGTGAGAGCTAATTCAAACAAGGAAACACTGCATGTTGGTGAAGGGTATATTGAAGAAGGATCGGCCGAGTGGTTCTTGTGGGAGAACAACTCCATTTGGCTCACTAACGTCACACACCTTCAGGCGTCATAGCAACTCTCAAGGAAACTTAGTTTTCACACTCTATGCTTAATGCCCTTTGAGTGCCTAGGACTGAAATGAAGCTAGGTGAGCATCCCACACAAACGAATGCTCCACATGCGGGTTTAACATGCCACCAACTCCACATTCACAGGCAACTTCAGCGCCACAGCCGTTTTCAGATAGCCCTAAATGCAAAGGTTCTAGACGCAAATATTGGTGTGAGAGCTAATTCAATCAAGGAAACACTGCATGTTGGTGAAGGGCATATTGAAGAAGGATCGGCCGAGTGGTTCTTGTGGGAGAACAACTCCATTTGGCTCACTAACTTCACACACCATCAGGCTTCCAAGCAGCTCTCAAGGAAACTCAGTTTTCACACTCTATGCTTAGTGCCCTTAGAGTGCATTATCTAGGAATGAACCTGGTAGAGCATCCCACACAAACGAATGCTCCACATGCGGGTTTCACATGCCACCAACTCCACATTCACAGGCAACTTCAGCGCCACAGCCGTTTTCAGATAGCCCTCAATGCAAAGGCTGTAGACGCAAATATTGGTGTGAGAGCTAATTCAATCAAGGAAACACTGCATGTTGGTGAAGGGCATATTGAAGAAGGATCAGCCGAGTGGTTCTTGTGGGAGAACAACTCCATTTGGCTCACTAACTTCACACACCATCAGGCTTCATAGCAACTCTCAAGGAAACTTAGTTTTCACACTCTATGCTTAATGCCCTTTGAATGTCTAGGACTGAAATGAAGCTAGGTGAGCATCCCACACAAACGAATGCTCCACATGCGGGTTTCACATGCCACCAACTCCACATTCACAGGCAACTTCAGCGCCACAGCCGTTTTCAGATAGCCCTCAATGCAAAGGCTCTAGACACAAATATTTGTGTGAGAGCTAATTCAAACAAGGAAACAGTGCATGTTGGTGAAGGGCATATTGAAGAAGGATCAGCCGAGTGGTTCTTGTGGGAGAACAACTCCATTTGGCTCACTATCTTCACACACCATCAGGCTTCATAGCAGCTCTCAAGGAAACTCAGTTTTCACACTCTATGCTTAGTGCCCTTTGAGGGCCTAGGACTGAAATAAAGCTTGGTAGAGCATCCCACACAAACGAATGCTCCACATGCGGGTTTCACATGCCACCAACTCCACATTCACAGGCAACTTCAGCACCACAGCCGTTTTCAGATAGCCCTAAATGCAAAGGCTCTAGACGCAAATATTGGTGTGAGAGCTAATTCAATCAAGGAAACACTGCATGTTGGTGAAGGGCATATTGAAGAAGGATCAGCTGAGTGGTTTTCGTGGGAGAACAACTCCATTTGGCTCACTAACTTCACACACCATCAGGCTTCCAAGCAGCTCTCAAGGAAACTCAGTTTTCACACTCTATGCTTAGTGCCCTTTGAGTGCATTATCTAGGAATGAACCTGGTAGAGCATCCCACACAAACGAATGCACCACATTCGGGTTTCACATGCCCCCAACTCCACATTCACAGGCAACTTCAGCGCCACAGCCGTTTTCAGATAGCCCTCAATGCAAAGGCTCTAGACGCAAATATTGGTGTGAGAGCTAATTCAAACAAGGAAACACTGCATGTTGGTGAAGGGTATATTGAAGAAGGATCGGCCGAGTGGTTCTTGTGGGAGAACAACTCCATTTGGCTCACTAACGTCACACAGCTTCAGGCTTCATAGCAACTCTCAAGGAAACTTAGTTTTCACACTCTATGCTTAATGCCCTTTGAGTGCCTAGGACTGAAATGAAGCTAGGTGAGCATCCCACACAAACGAATGCACCACATGCGAGTTTCACATGCCACCAACTCCACATTCACAGGCAACTTCAGCGCCACAGCCGTTTTCAGATAGCCCTCAATGCAAAGGCTCTAGACGCAAATATTGGTGTGAAAGCTAATTCAATCAAGGAAACAGTGCATGTTGGTGAAGGGCATATTGAAGAAGGATCGGCCGAGTGGTTCTTGTGGGAGAACAACTCCATTTGGCTCACTAACGTCACACACCATCAGGCTTCATAGCAACTCTCAAGGAAACTTAGTTTTCACAATTTATGCTTAATGCCCTTTGAGTGCCAAGCACTGAAATGAAGCTAGGTGAGCATCCCACACAAACGAATGCTCCACATGCGGGTTTAACATGCCACCAACTCCACATTTACAGGCAACTTCAGCGCCACAGCCGTTTTCAGATAGCCCTCAATGCAAAGGCTCTAGATGCAAATATTGGTGTGAGAGCTAATTCAATCAAGGAAACACTGCATGTTGGTGAAGGGCATATTGAAGAAGGATCAGCCGAGTGGTTCTTGTGGGAGAACAACTCCATTTGGCTCACTAACTTCACACACCATCAGGCTTCCAAGCAGCTCTCAAGGAAACTCAGTTTTCACACTCTATGCTTAGTGCCCTTTGAGTGCCTAGGACTGAAATGAAGCTAGGTGAGCATCCCACACAAACGAATGCTCCACATGCGGGTTTCACATGCCACCAACTCCACAGTCACACGCAACTTCAGCGCCACAGCCGTTTTCAGATAGCCCTCAATGCAAAGGCTCTAGATGCAAATATTGGTGTGAGAGCTAATTCAATCAAGGAAACACTGCATGTTGGTGAAGGGCATATTGAAGAAGGATCAGCCGAGTGGTTCTTGTGGGAGAACAACTCCATTTGGCTCACTAACTTCACACACCATCAGGCTTCCAAGCAGCTCTCAAGGAAACTCAGTTTTCACACTCTATGCTTGAAGCCCTTTGAGTGCATTATCTAGGAATGAACCAGGTAGGGCATCCCACACAAACGAATGCACCACATGCGGGTTTCACATGCCCCCAACTCCACATTCACAGGCAACTTCAGCACCACAGCCGTTTTCAGATAGCCCTCAATGCAAAGGCTCTAGACACAAATATTGGTGTGAGAGCTAATTCAAACAAGGAAACACTGCATGTTGGTGAAGGGTATATTGAAGAAGGATCGGCCGAGTGGTTCTTGTGGGAGAACAACTCCATTTGGCTCACTAACGTCACACACATTCAGGCGTCATAGCAACTCTCAAGGAAACTTAGTTTTCACACTCTATGCTTAATGCCCTTTGAGTGCCTAGGACTGAAATGAAGCTAGGTGAGCATCCCACACAAACAAATGCTCCACATGCGGGTTTAACATGCCACCAACTCCACATTTACAGGCAACTTCAGCGCCACAGCCGTTTTCAGATAGCCCTCAATGCAAAGGCTCTAGACGCAAATATTGGTGTGAGAGCTAATTCAATCAAGGAAACACTGCATGTTGGTGAAGGGCATATTGAAGAAGGATCAGCCGAGTGGTTCTTGTGGGAGAACAACTCCATTTGGCTCACTAACTTCACACACCATCAGGCTTCCAAGCAGCTCTCAAGGAAACTCAGTTTTCACACTCTATGCTTAGTGCCCTTTGAGTGCATTATCTAGGAATGAACCAGGTAGAGCATCCCACACAAACGAATGCAACACATGCGGGTTTCACATGCCACCAACTCCACATTCACAGGCAACTTCAGCGCCACAGCCGTTTTCAGATAGCCCTCAATGCAAAGGCTCTAGACACAAATATTTGTGTGAGAGCTAATTCAAACAAGGAAACAGTGCATGTTGGTGAAGGGCATATTGAAGAAGGATCAGCCGAGTGGTTCTTGTGGGAGAACAACTCCATTTGGCTCACTATCTTCACACACCATCAGGCTTCCAAGCAGCTCTCAAGGAAACTCAGTTTTCACACTCTATGCTTAGTGCCCTTTGAGGGCCTAGGACTGAAATAAAGCTTGGTAGAGCATCCCACACAAACGAATGCTCCACATGCGGGTTTCACATGCCACCAACTCCACATTCACAGGCAACTTCAGCACCACAGCCGTTTTCAGATAGCCCTAAATGCAAAGGCTCTAGACGCAAATATTGGTGTGAGAGCTAATTCGATCAAGGAAACACTGCATGTTGGTGAAGGGCATATTGAAGAAGGATCGGCCGAGTGGTTCTTGTGGGAGAACAACTCCATTTGGCTCACTAACTTCACACACCATCAGGCTTCCAAGCAGCTCTCAAGGAAACTCAGTTTTCACACTCTATGCTTAGTGCCCTTAGAGTGCATTATCTAGTGTTGAAAACGCCCGCATCGCCACTTACCCCGAGCTGAGCGGAGGGACTAGGGTTACAAAAAAGACAACGCAGTGAGACAACACAAGGCAACACGCAGTACACCGAATGCCGATCGATGATAGATTGATGATCTTTATTGCAACTCCAGACTTTCTTTTATACTCTGCTTAGCTCCTCCCAGTAGTGGCCACCCTAAATCCCTTCAGTTCCTCCCAGTAGTGGCAACCCTAAATCCCTTCAGTTCCTCCCAGTGTTTATCCAATCCTCTCGTGGCCACCCTAAATCCCTTGAGTTTTATCCAATCCCCTGGCAGATAACTTGACAAATAGGAAGCAGGAACTTGCGGTTAAGCCAGTGGCTAGATGTATCAGGCCAAAATTACCAATCCTGTTATGCTCTTAGAAACAAGCTAAGCTGTGGAGTTAATCCTTGGGAGACCGGGGCCTGCAATCTAGGAATGAACCTGGTAGAGCATCCCACACAAACGAATGCTCCACATGCGGGTTTCACATGCCACCAACTCCACATTCACAGGCAACTTCAGCGCCACAGCCATTTTCAGATAGCCCTCAATGCAAAGGCTCTAGACGCAAATATTGGTGTGAGAGCTAATTCAATCAAGGAAACACTGCATGTTGGTGAAGGGCATATTGAAGAAGGATCAGCCGAGTGGTTCTTGTGGGAGAACAACTCCATTTGGCTCACTAACTTCACACACCATCAGGCTTCCAAGCAGCTCTCAAGGAAACTCAGTTTTCACACTCTATGCTTAATGCCCTTTGAATGTCTAGGACTGAAATGAAGCTAGGTGAGCATCCCACACAAACGAATGCTCCACATGTGGGTTTCACATGCCACCAACTCCACATTCACAGGCAACTTCAGCGCCACAGCCGTTTTCAGATAGCCCTCAATGCAAAGGCTCTAGATGCAAATATTGGTGTGAGAGCTAATTCAATCAAGGAAACAATGCATGTTGGTGAAGGGCATATTGAAGAAGGATCAGCCGAGTGGTTCTTGTGGGAGAACAACTCCATTTGGCTCACTAACTTCACACACCATCAGGCTTCCAAGCAGCTCTCAAAGAAACTCAGTTTTCACACTCTATGCTTAGTGCCCTTTGAGTGCATTATCTAGGAATGAACCAGGTAGGGCATCCCACACAAACGAATGCACCACATGCGGGTTTCACATGCCACCAACTCAACATTCACAGGCAACTTCAGCGCCACAGCCGTTTTCAGATAGCCCTCAATGCAAAGGCTCTAGACACAAATATTGGTGTGAGAGCTAATTCAAACAAGGAAACAGTGCATGTTGGTGAATGGCATATTGAAGAAGGATCACCCGAGTGGTTCTTGTGGGAGAACAACTCCATTTGGCTCACTAACTTCACACACCATTAGGCTTCCTAGCAGCTCTCAAGGAAACTCAGTTTTCACACTCTATGCTTAGTGCCCTTTGAGTGCCTAGGACTGAAATGAAGCTTGGTGAGCATCCCACACAAACGAATGCTCCACATGCGGGTTTCACATGCCACCAACTCCACATTCTCAGGCAACTTCAGCGCCACAGCCGTTTTCAGATAGCCCTCAATGCAAAGGCTCTAGACGCAAATATTGGTGTGAGAGCTAATTCAATCAAGGAAACACTGCATGTTGGTGAAGGGCATATTGAAGAAGGATCAGCTGAGTGGTTTTCGTGGGAGAACAACTCCATTTGGCTCACTAACTTCACACACCATCAGGCTTCCAAGCAGCTCTCAAGGAAACTCAGTTTTCACACTCTATGCTTAGTGCCCTTTGAGTGCATTATCTAGGAATGAACCTGGTAGAGCATCCCACACAAACGAATGCACCACATTCGGGTTTCACATGCCCCCAACTCCACATTCACAGGCAACTTCAGCGCCACAGCCGTTTTCAGATAGCCCTCAATGCAAAGGCTCTAGACGCAAATATTGGTGTGAGAGCTAATTCAATCAAGGAAACACTGCATGTTGGTGAAGGGTATATTGAAGAAGGATCAGCCGAGTGGTTCTTGTGGGAGAACAACTCCATTTGGCTCACTAACGTCACACACCTTCAGGCTTCCAAGCAACTCTCAAGGAAACTTAGTTTTCACAATTTATGCTTAATGCCCTTTGAGTGCCTAGGACTGAAATGAAGCTAGGTGAGCATCCCACACAAACGAATGCTCCACATGCGGGTTTAACATGCCACCAACTCCACATTTACAGGCAACTTCAGCGCCACAGCCGTTTTCAGATAGCCCTCAATGCAAAGGCTCTAGACGCAAATATTGGTGTGAGAGCTAATTCAATCAAGGAAACACTGCATGTTGGTGAAGGGCATATTGAAGAAGGATCAGCCGAGTGGTTCTTGTGGGAGAACAACTCCATTTGGCTCACTATCTTCACACACCATCAGGCTTCCTAGCAGCTCTCAAGGAAACTCAGTTTTCACACTCTATGCTTAGTGCCCTTTGAGTGCATTATCTAGGAATGAACCAGGTAGAGCATCCCACACAAACGAATGCACCACATGCGGGTTTCACATGCCACCAACTCCACATTCACAGGCAACTTCAGCGCCACAGCCGTTTTCAGATAGCCCTCAATGCAAAGGCTCTAGACACAAATATTTGTGTGAGAGCTAATTCAAACAAGGAAACAGTGCATGTTGGTGAAGGGCATATTGAAGAAGGATCAGCCGAGTGGTTCTTGTGGGAGAACAACTCCATTTGGCTCACTATCTTCACACACCATCAGGCTTCCTAGCAGCTCTCAAGGAAACTCAGTTTTCACACTCTATGCTTAGTGCCCTTTGAGTGCCTAGGACTGAAATGAAGCTAGGTGAGCATCCCACACAAACGAATGCTCCACATGCGGGTTTCACATGCCACCAACTCCACATTTACAGGCAACTTCAGCGCCACAGCCGTTTTCAGATAGCCCTCAATGCAAAGGCTCTAGACGCAAATATTGGTGTGACAGCTAATTCAATCAAGGAAACACTGCATGTTGGTGAAGGGCATATTTAAGAAGGATCGGCCGAGTGGTTCTTGTGGGACAACAACTCCATTTGGCTCACTAACTTCACACACCATCAGGCTTCCAAGCAGCTCTCAAGGAAACTCAGTTTTTTCACTCTATGCTTAGTGCCCTTTGAGTGCCTAGGACTGAAATAAAGCTTGGTGAGCATCCCACACAAACGAATGCTCCACATGCCGGTTTCACATGCCACCAACTCCACATTCACAGGCAACTTCAGCGCCACAGCCGTTTTCAGATAGCCCTCAATGCAAAGGCTCTAGACGCAAATATTGGTGTGAGAGCTAATTCAATCAAGGAAACACTGCATGTTGGTGAAGGGCATATTGAAGAAGGATCAGCCGAGTGGTTCTTGTGGGAGAACAACTCCATTTGGCTCACTAACTTCACACACCATCAGGCTTCCAAGCAGCTCTCAAGGAAACTCAGTTTTCACACTCTATGCTTAGTGCCGTTTGAGTGCCTAGGACTGAAATGAAGCTTGGTGAGCATCCCACACAAACGAATGCTCCACATGCGGGTTTCACATGCCCCCAACTCCACATTCACAGGCAACTTCAGCGCCAAAGCCGTTTTCAGATAGCCCTCAATGCAAAGGCTCTAGAAGCTAATATTGGTGTGAGAGCTAATTCAATCAAGGAAACACTGCATGTTGGTGAAGGGCATATTGAAGAAGGATCGGCCGAGTGGTTCTTGTGGGAGAACAACTCCATTTGGCTCACTAACGTCACACACCATCAGGCTTCCAAGCAGCTCTCAAGGAAACTCAGTTTTCACACTCTATGCTTAGTGCCCTTTGAGTGCCTAGGACTGAAATGAAGCTTGGTGAGCATCCCACACAAACGAATGCTACACATGGGGGTTTCACCTGCCACCAACTCCACATTCACAGGCAACTTCAGCGCCACAGCCGTTTTCAGATAGCCCTCAATGCAAAGGCTCTAGACGCAAATATTGGTGTGAGAGCTAATTCAATCAAGGAAACACTGCATGTTGGTGAAGGGCATATTGAAGAAGGATCAGCTGAGTGGTTCTTGTGGGAGAACAACTCCATTTGGCTCACTAACTTCACACACCATCAGGCTTCCAAGCAGCTCTCAAGGAAACTCAGTTTTCACACTCTATGCTTAGTGCCCTTAGAGTGCATTATCTAGGAATGAACCTGGTAGAGCATCCCACACAAATGACTGCTCCACATGCGGGTTTCACATGTCCCCAACTCCACATTCACAGGCAACTTCAGCGCCACAGCCGTTCTCAGATAGCCCTCAATGCAAAGGCTCTAGAAGCTAATATTGGTGTGAGAGCTAATTCAATCAAGGAAACACTGCATGTTGGTGAAGGGCATATTGAAGAAGGATCGGCCGAGTGGTTCTTGTGGGAGAACAACTCCATTTGGCTCACTAACGTCACACACCATCAGGCTTCCAAGCAGCTCTCAAGGAAACTCAGTTTTCACACTCTATGCTTAGTGCCCTTTGAGTGCATTATCTAGGAATGAACCTGGTAGAGCATCCCACACAAACGAATGCTCCACATGCGGGTTTCACATGCCACCAACTCCACATTCACAGGCAACTTCAGCGCCACAGCCGTTTTCAGATAGCCCTCAATGCAAAGGCTCTAGACGCAAATATTGGTGTGAGAGCTAATTCAATCAAGGAAACAGTGCATGTTGGTGAAGGGCATATTGAAGAAGGATCGGCCGAGTGGTTCTTGTGGGAGACAACTCCATTTGGCTCACTAACTTCACACACCATCAGGCTTCCAAGCAGCTCTCAAGGAAACTCAGTTTTCACAATCTATGCTTAGTGCCCTTTGAGTGCCTAGGACTGAAATGAAGCTTGGTGAGCATCCCACACAAACGAATGCTCCACATGCGGGTTTCACATGCCACCAACTCCACATTCACAGGCAACTTCAGCGCCACAGCCGTTTTCAGATAGCCCTCAATGCAAAGGCTCTAGACGCAAATATTGGTGTGAGAGCTAATTCAATCAAGGAAACACTGCATGTTGGTGAAGGGCATATTGAAGAAGGATCAGCCGAGTGGTTCTTGTGGGAGAACAACTCCATTTGGCTCACTAACTTCACACACCATCAGGCTTCCAAGCAGCTCTCAAGGAAACTCAGTTTTCACACTCTATGCTTAGTGCCCTTAGAGTGCATTATCTAGGAATGAACCTGGTAGAGCATCCCACACAAATGACTGCTCCACATGCGGGTTTCACATGCCCCCAACTCCACATTCACAGGCAACTTCAGCGCCACAGCCGTTTTCAGATAGCCCTCAATGCAAAGGCTCTAGATGCAAATATTGGTGTGAGAGCTAATTCAATCAAGGAAACACTGCATGTTGGTGAAGGGCATATTGAAGAAGGATCAGCCGAGTGGTTCTTGTGGGAGAACAACTCCATTTGGCTCACTAATTTCACACACCATCAGGCTTCCAAGCAGCTCTCAAGGAAACTCAGTTTTCACACTCTATGCTTAGTGCCCTTTGAGTGCCTAGGACTGAAATGAAGCTTGGTGAGCATCCCACACAAACGAATGCTCCACATGCGGGTTTCACATGCCACCAACTCCACATTCACAGGCAACTTCAGTGCCACAGCCGTTTTCAGATAGCCCTCAATGCAAAGGCTCTAGAAGCTAATATTGGTGTGAGAGCTAATTCAATCAAGGAAACACTGCATGTTGGTGAATGGCATATTGAAGAATGATCAGCCGAGTGGTTCTTGTGGGACAACAACTCCATTTGGCTCACTAACTTCACACACCATCAGGCTTCCAAGCAGCTCTCAAGGAAACTCAGTTTTCACACTCTATGCTTAGTGCCCTTTGAGTGCATTATCTAGGAATGAACCTGGTAGAGCATCCCACACAAACGAATGCACCACATGCGGGTTTCACATGCCACCAACTCCACATTCACAGGCAACTTCAGCGCCACAGCCGTTCTCAGATAGCCCTCAATGCAAAGGCTCTAGACGCAAATATTGGTGTGAGAGCTAATTCAATCAAGGAAACACTGCATGTTGGTGAAGGGCATATTGAAGAAGGATCGGCCGAGTGGTTCTTGTGGGAGAACAACTCCATTTGGCTCACTAATTTCACACACCATCAGGCTTCCAAGCAGCTCTCAAGGAAACTCAGTTTTCACACTCTATGCTTAGTGCCCTTTGAGTGCCTAGGACTGAAATGAAGCTTGGTGAGCATCCCACACAAACGAATGCTCCACATGCGGGTTTCACATGCCACCAACTCCACATTCACAGGCAACTTCAGCGCCACAGCCGTTTTCAGATAGCCCTCAATGCAAAGGCTCTAGAAGCTAATATTGGTGTGAGAGCTAATTCAATCAAGGAAACACTGCATGTTGGTGAAGGGCATATTGAAGAATGATCAGCCGAGTGGTTCTTGTGGGAGAACAACTCCATTTGGCTCACTAACTTCACACACCATCAGCCTTTCAGGCAGCTCTCAAGGAAACTCAGTTTTCACACTCTATGCTTAGTGCCCTTTGAGTGCATTATCTAGGAATGAACCTGGTAGAGCATCCCACACAAACGAATGCACCACATGCGGGTTTCACATGCCACCAAGTCCACATTCACAGGCAACTTCAGTGCCACAGCCGTTTTCAGATAGCCCTCAATGCAAAGGCTCTAGACGCAAATATTGGTGTGAGAGCTAATTCAATCAAGGAAACAATGCATGTTGGTGAAGGGCATATTGAAGAAGGATCGGCCGAGTGGTTCTTGTGGGAGACAACTCCATTTGGCTCACTAACTTCACACACCATCAGGCTTCCAAGCAGCTCTCAAGGAAACTCAGTTTTCACAATCTATGCTTAGTGCCCTTTGAGTGCCTAGGACTGAAATGAACCTTGGTGAGCATCCCACACAAACGAATGCTCCACATGCGGGTTTCACCTGCCACCAACTCCACATTCACAGGCAACTTCAGCGCCACAGCCGTTTTCAGATAGCCCTCAATGCAAAGGCTCTAGAAGCTAATATTGGTGTGAGAGCTAATTCAATCAAGGAAACACTGCATGTTGGTGAAGGGCATATTGAAGAATGATCAGCCGAGTGGTTCTTGTGGGAGAACAACTCCATTTGGCTCACTAACTTCACACACCATCAGCCTTTCAGGCAGCTCTCAAGGAAACTCAGTTTTCACACTCTATGCTTAGTGCCCTTTGAGTGCATTATCTAGGAATGAACCTGGTAGAGCATCCCACACAAACGAATGCACCACATGCGGGTTTCACATGCCACCAAGTCCACATTCACAGGCAACTTCAGCGCCACAGCCGTTTTCAGATAGCCCTCAATGCAAAGGCTCTAGACGCAAATATTGGTGTGAGAGCTAATTCAATCAAGGAAACACTGCATGTTGGTGAAGGGCATATTGAAGAAGGATCAGCCGAGTGGTTCTTGTGGGAGAACAACTCCATTTGGCTCACTAACTTCACACACCATCAGGCTTCCATGCAGCTCTCAAGGAAATTCAGTTTTCACACTCTATGCTTAGTGCCCTTTGAGTGCCTAGGACTGAAATGAAGCTTGGTGAGCATCCCACACAAACGAATGCTCCACATGCGGGTTTCACATGCCACCAACTCCACATTCACCGGCAACTTCAGCGCCACAGCCGTTTTCAGATAGCCCTCAATGCAAAGGCTGTAGACGCAAATATTGGTGTGAGAGCTAATTCAATCAAGGAAACAGTGCATGTTGGTGAAGGGCATATTGAAGAAGGATCGGCCGAGTGGTTCTTGTGGGAGAACAACTCCATTTGGCTCACTAACGTCACACACCTTCAGGCTTCATAGCAACTCTCAAGGAAACTTAGTTTTCACAATTTATGCTTAATGCACTTTGAGTGCCTAGGACTGAAATGAAGCTAGGTGAGCATCCCACACAAACGAATGCTCCACATGCGGGTTTAACATGCCACCAACTCCACATTTACAGGCAACTTCAGCGCCACAGCCGTTTTCAGATAGCCCTCAATGCAAAGGCTCTAGATGCAAATATTGGTGTGAGAGCTAATTCAATCAAGGAAACACTGCATGTTGGTGAAGGGCATATTGAAGAAGGATCAGCCGAGTGGTTCTTGTGGGAGAACAACTCCATTTGGCTCACTAACTTCACACACCATCAGGCTTCCAAGCAGCTCTCAAGGAAACTCAGTTTTCACACTCTATGCTTAGTGCCCTTTGAGTGCCTAGGACTGAAATGAAGCTTGGTGAGCATCCCACACAAACGAATGCTCCACATGCGGGTTTCACATGCCACCAACTCCACATTCACAGGCAACTTCAGTGCCACAGCCGTTTTCAGATAGCCCTCAATGCAAAGGCTCTAGAAGCTAATATTGGTGTGAGAGCTAATTCAATCAAGGAAACACTGCATGTTGGTGAAGGGCATATTGAAGAATGATCAGCCGAGTGGTTCTTGTGGGACAACAACTCCATTTGGCTCACTAACTTCACACACCATCAGGCTTCCAAGCAGCTCTCAAGGAAACTCAGTTTTCACACTCTATGCTTAGTGCCCTTTGAGTGCATTATCTAGGAATGAACCTGGTAGAGCATCCCACACAAACGAATGCACCACATGCGGGTTTCACATGCCACCAACTCCACATTCACAGGCAACTTCAGCGCCACAGCCGTTCTCAGATAGCCCTCAATGCAAAGGCTCTAGACGCAAATATTGGTGTGAGAGCTAATTCAATCAAGGAAACACTGCATGTTGGTGAAGGGCATATTGAAGAAGGATCGGCCGAGTGGTTCTTGTGGGAGAACAACTCCATTTGGCTCACTAATTTCGCACACCATTAGGCTTCCAAGCAGCTCTCAAGGAAACTCAGTTTTCACACTCTATGCTTAGTGCCCTTTGAGTGCCTAGGACTGAAATAAAGCTTGGTGAGCATCCCACACAAACGAATGCTCCACATGCGGGTTTCACATGCCACCAACTCCACATTCACAGGCAACTTCAGCGCCACAGCCGTTTTCAGATAGCCCTCAATGCAAAGGCTCTAGAAGCTAATATTGGTGTGAGAGCTAATTCAATCAAGGAAACACTGCATGTTGGTGAAGGGCATATTGAAGAATGATCAGCCGAGTGGTTCTTGTGGGAGAACAACTCCATTTGGCTCACTAACTTCACACACCATCAGCCTTTCAGGCAGCTCTCAAGGAAACTCAGTTTTCACACTCTATGCTTAGTGCCCTTTGAGTGCATTATCTAGGAATGAACCTGGTAGAGCATCCCACACAATCGAATGCACCACATTCGGGTTTCACATGCCCCCAACTCCACATTCACAGGCAACTTCAGCGCCACAGCCGTTTTCAGATAGCCCTCAATGCAAAGGCTCTAGACGCAAATATTGGTGTGAGAGCTAATTCAAACAAGGAAACACTGCATGTTGGTGAAGGGTATATTGAAGAAGGATCGGCCGAGTGGTTCTTGTGGGAGAACAACTCCATTTGGCTCACTAACGTCACACAGCTTCAGGCTTCATAGCAACTCTCAAGGAAACTTAGTTTTCACACTCTATGCTTAATGCCCTTTGAGTGCCTAGGACTGAAATGAAGCTAGGTGAGCATCCCACACAAACGAATGCACCACATGCGGGTTTCACATGCCACCAACTCCACATTCACAGGCAACTTCAGCGCCACAGCCGTTTTCAGATAGCCCTCAATGCAAAGGCTCTAGACGCAAATATTGGTGTGAAAGCTAATTCAATCAAGGAAACAGTGCATGTTGGTGAAGGGCATATTGAAGAAGGATCGGCCGAGTGGTTCTTGTGGGAGAACAACTCCATTTGGCTCACTAACGTCACACACCATCAGGCTTCATAGCAACTCTCAAGGAAACTTAGTTTTCACACTCTATGCTTAATGCCCTTTGAGTGCCTAGCACTGAAATGAAGCTAGGTGAGCATCCCACACAAACGAATGCTCCACATGCGGGTTTCACATGCCACCAACTCCACATTTACAGGCAACTTCAGCGCCACAGCCGTTTTCAGATAGCCCTCAATGCAAAGGCTCTAGATGCAAATATTGGTGTGAGAGCTAATTCAATCAAGGAAACACTGCATGTTGGTGAAGGGCATATTGAAGAAGGATCAGCCGAGTGGTTCTTGTGGGAGAACAACTCCATTTGGCTCACTAACTTCACACACCATCAGGCTTCCAAGCAGCTCTCAAGGAAACTCAGTTTTCACACTCTATGCTTAGTGCCCTTTGAGTGCCTAGGACTGAAATGAAGCTAGGTGAGCATCCCACACAAACGAATGCTCCACATGCGGGTTTCACATGCCACCAACTCCACAGTCACACGCAACTTCAGCGCCACAGCCGTTTTCAGATAGCCCTCAATGCAAAGGCTCTAGATGCAAATATTGGTGTGAGAGCTAATTCAATCAAGGAAACACTGCATGTTGGTGAAGGGCATATTGAAGAAGGATCAGCCGAGTGGTTCTTGTGGGAGAACAACTCCATTTGGCTCACTAACTTCACACACCATCAGGCTTCCAAGCAGCTCTCAAGGAAACTCAGTTTTCACACTCTATGCTTGAAGCCCTTTGAGTGCATTATCTAGGAATGAACCAGGTAGGGCATCCCACACAAACGAATGCACCACATGCGGGTTTCACATGCCACCAACTCCACATTCACAGGCAACTTCAGCGCCACAGCCGTTTTCAGATAGCCCTCAATGCAAAGGCTCTAGACACAAATATTGGTGTGAGAGCTAATTCAAACAAGGAAACACTGCATGTTGGTGAAGGGTATATTGAAGAAGGATCGGCCGAGTGGTTCTTGTGGGAGAACAACTCCATTTGGCTCACTAACGTCACACACATTCAGGCGTCATAGCAACTCTCAAGGAAACTTAGTTTTCACACTCTATGCTTAATGCCCTTTGAGTGCCTAGGACTGAAATGAAGCTAGGTGAGCATCCCACACAAACGAATGCTCCACATGCGGGTTTAACATGCCACCAACTCCACATTTACAGGCAACTTCAGCGCCACAGCCGTTTTCAGATAGCCCTCAATGCAAAGGCTCTAGACGCAAATATTGGTGTGAGAGCTAATTCAATCAAGGAAACACTGCATGTTGGTGAAGGGCATATTGAAGAAGGATCAGCCGAGTGGTTCTTGTGGGAGAACAACTCCATTTGGCTCACTAACTTCACACACCATCAGACTTCCAAGCAGCTCTCAAGGAAACTCAGTTTTCACACTCTATGCTTAGTGCCCTTTGAGTGCATTATCTAGGAATGAACCAGGTAGAGCATCCCACACAAACGAATGCACCACATGCGGGTTTCACATGCCACCAACTCCACATTCACAGGCAACTTCAGCGCCACAGCCGTTTTCAGATAGCCCTCAATGCAAAGGCTCTAGACACAAATATTTGTGTGAGAGCTAATTCAAACAAGGAAACAGTGCATGTTGGTGAAGGGCATATTGAAGAAGGATCAGCCGAGTGGTTCTTGTGGGAGAACAACTCCATTTGGCTCACTATCTTCACACACCATCAGGCTTCCAAGCAGCTCTCAAGGAAACTCAGTTTTCACACTCTATGCTTAGTGCCCTTTGAGGGCCTAGGACTGAAATAAAGCTTGGTAGAGCATCCCACACAAACGAATGCTCCACATGCGGGTTTCACATGCCACCAACTCCACATTCACAGGCAACTTCAGCACCACAGCCGTTTTCAGATAGCCCTAAATGCAAAGGCTCTAGACGCAAATATTGGTGTGAGAGCTAATTCGATCAAGGAAACACTGCATGTTGGTGAAGGGCATATTGAAGAAGGATCGGCCGAGTGGTTCTTGTGGGAGAACAACTCCATTTGGCTCACTAACTTCACACACCATCAGGCTTCCAAGCAGCTCTCAAGGAAACTCAGTTTTCACACTCTATGCTTAGTGCCCTTAGAGTGCATTATCTAGGAATGAACCTGGTAGAGCATCCCACACAAACGAATGCTCCACATGCGGGTTTCACATGCCACCAACTCCACATTCACAGGCAACTTCAGCGCCACAGCCATTTTCAGATAGCCCTCAATGCAAAGGCTCTAGACGCAAATATTGGTGTGAGAGCTAATTCAATCAAGGAAACACTGCATGTTGGTGAAGGGCATATTGAAGAAGGATCAGCCGAGTGGTTCTTGTGGGAGAAAAACTCCATTTGGCTCACTAATTTCACACACCATCAGGCTTCCAAGCAGCTCTCAAGGAAACTCAGTTTTCGCACTCTATGCTTAGTGCCCTTTGAGTGCCTAGGACTGAAATAAAGCTTGGTGAGCATCCCACACAAACGAATGCTCCACATGCGGGTTTCACATGCCACCAACTCCACATTCACAGGCAACTTCAGTGCCACAGCCGTTTTCAGATAGCCCTCAATGCAAAGGCTCTAGACGCAAATATTGGTGTGAGAGCTAATTCAATCAAGGAAACAATGCATGTTGGTGTAGGGCATATTGAAGAAGGATCGGCCGAGTGGTTCTTGTGGGAGACAACTCCATTTGGCTCACTAACTTCACACACCATCAGGCTTCCAAGCAGCTCTCAAGGAAACTCAGTTTTCACAATCTATGCTTAGTGCCCTTTGAGTGCCTAGGACTGAAATGAAGCTAGGTGAGCATCCCACACAAACGAATGCTCCACATGCGGGTTTCACATGCCACCAACTCCACATTCACAGGCAACTTCAGCGCCACAGCCGTTTTCAGATAGCCCTCAATGCAAAGGCTCTAGACGCAAATATTGGTGTGAGAGCTAATTCAATCAAGGAAACACTGCATGTTGGTGAAGGGCATATTGAAGAAGGATCAGCCGAGTGGTTCTTGTGGGAGAACAACTCCATTTGGCTCACTAACTTCACACACCATCAGGCTTCCAAGCAGCTCTCAAGGAAACTCAGTTTTCACACTCTATGCTTAGTGCCCTTAGAGTGCATTATCTAGGAATGAACCTGGTAGAGCATCCCACACAAATGACTGCTCCACATGCGGGTTTCACATGCCCCCAACTCCACATTCACAGGCAACTTCAGCGCCACAGCCGTTTTCAGATAGCCCTCAATGCAAAGGCTCTAGATGCAAATATTGGTGTGAGAGCTAATTCAATCAAGGAAACACTGCATGTTGGTGAAGGGCATATTGAAGAAGGATCAGCCGAGTGGTTCTTGTGGGAGAACAACTCCATTTGGCTCACTAATTTCACACACCATCAGGCTTCCAAGCAGCTCTCAAGGAAACTCAGTTTTCACACTCTATGCTTAGTGCCCTTTGAGTGCCTAGGACTGAAATGAAGCTTGGTGAGCATCCCACACAAACGAATGCTCCACATGCGGGTTTCACATGCCACCAACTCCACATTCACAGGCAACTTCAGTGCCACAGCCGTTTTCAGATAGCCCTCAATGCAAAGGCTCTAGAAGCTAATATTGGTGTGAGAGCTAATTCAATCAAGGAAACACTGCATGTTGGTGAAGGGCATATTGAAGAATGATCAGCCGAGTGGTTCTTGTGGGACAACAACTCCATTTGGCTCACTAACTTCACACACCATCAGGCTTCCAAGCAGCTCTCAAGGAAACTCAGTTTTCACACTCTATGCTTAGTGCCCTTTGAGTGCATTATCTAGGAATGAACCTGGTAGAGCATCCCACACAAACGAATGCACCACATGCGGGTTTCACATGCCACCAACTCCACATTCACAGGCAACTTCAGCGCCACAGCCGTTCTCAGATAGCCCTCAATGCAAAGGCTCTAGACGCAAATATTGGTGTGAGAGCTAATTCAATCAAGGAAACACTGCATGTTGGTGAAGGGCATATTGAAGAAGGATCGGCCGAGTGGTTCTTGTGGGAGAACAACTCCATTTGGCTCACTAATTTCACACACCATCAGGCTTCCAAGCAGCTCTCAAGGAAACTCAGTTTTCACACTCTATGCTTAGTGCCCTTTGAGTGCCTAGGACTGAAATAAAGCTTGGTGAGCATCCCACACAAACGAATGCTCCACATGCGGGTTTCACATGCCACCAACTCCACATTCACAGGCAACTTCAGCGCCACAGCCGTTTTCAGATAGCCCTCAATGCAAAGGCTCTAGAAGCTAATATTGGTGTGAGAGCTAATTCAATCAAGGAAACACTGCATGTTGGTGAAGGGCATATTGAAGAATGATCAGCCGAGTGGTTCTTGTGGGAGAACAACTCCATTTGGCTCACTAACTTCACACACCATCAGCCTTTCAGGCAGCTCTCAAGGAAACTCAGTTTTCACACTCTATGCTTAGTGCCCTTTGAGTGCATTATCTAGGAATGAACCTGGTAGAGCATCCCACACAAACGAATGCACCACATGCGGGTTTCACATGCCACCAAGTCCACATTCACAGGCAACTTCAGTGCCACAGCCGTTTTCAGATAGCCCTCAATGCAAAGGCTCTAGACGCAAATATTGGTGTGAGAGCTAATTCAATCAAGGAAACAATGCATGTTGGTGAAGGGCATATTGAAGAAGGATCGGCCGAGTGGTTCTTGTGGGAGACAACTCCATTTGGCTCACTAACTTCACACACCATCAGGCTTCCAAGCAGCTCTCAAGGAAACTCAGTTTTCACAATCTATGCTTAGTGCCCTTTGAGTGCCTAGGACTGAAATGAACCTTGGTGAGCATCCCACACAAACGAATGCTCCACATGCGGGTTTCACATGCCACCAACTCCACATTCACAGGCAACTTCAGCGCCACAGCCGTTTTCAGATAGCCCTCAATGCAAAGGCTCTAGAAGCTAATATTGGTGTGAGAGCTAATTCAATCAAGGAAACACTGCATGTTGGTGAAGGGCATATTGAAGAATGATCAGCCGAGTGGTTCTTGTGGGAGAACAACTCCATTTGGCTCACTAACTTCACACACCATCAGCCTTTCAGGCAGCTCTCAAGGAAACTCAGTTTTCACACTCTATGCTTAGTGCCCTTTGAGTGCATTATCTAGGAATGAACCTGGTAGAGCATCCCACACAAACGAATGCACCACATGCGGGTTTCACATGCCACCAAGTCCACATTCACAGGCAACTTCAGCGCCACAGCCGTTTTCAGATAGCCCTCAATGCAAAGGCTCTAGACGCAAATATTGGTGTGAGAGCTAATTCAATCAAGGAAACACTGCATGTTGGTGAAGGGCATATTGAAGAAGGATCAGCCGAGTGGTTCTTGTGGGAGAACAACTCCATTTGGCTCACTAACTTCACACACCATCAGGCTTCCATGCAGCTCTCAAGGAAATTCAGTTTTCACACTCTATGCTTAGTGCCCTTTGAGTGCCTAGGACTGAAATGAAGCTTGGTGAGCATCCCACACAAACGAATGCTCCACATGCGGGTTTCACATGCCACCAACTCCACATTCACCGGCAACTTCAGCGCCACAGCCGTTTTCAGATAGCCCTCAATGCAAAGGCTGTAGACGCAAATATTGGTGTGAGAGCTAATTCAATCAAGGAAACAGTGCATGTTGGTGAAGGGCATATTGAAGAAGGATCGGCCGAGTGGTTCTTGTGGGAGAACAACTCCATTTGGCTCACTAACGTCACACACCTTCAGGCTTCATAGCAACTCTCAAGGAAACTTAGTTTTCACAATTTATGCTTAATGCACTTTGAGTGCCTAGGACTGAAATGAAGCTAGGTGAGCATCCCACACAAACGAATGCTCCACATGCGGGTTTAACATGCCACCAACTCCACATTTACAGGCAACTTCAGCGCCACAGCCGTTTTCAGATAGCCCTCAATGCAAAGGCTCTAGATGCAAATATTGGTGTGAGAGCTAATTCAATCAAGGAAACACTGCATGTTGGTGAAGGGCATATTGAAGAAGGATCAGCCGAGTGGTTCTTGTGGGAGAACAACTCCATTTGGCTCACTAACTTCACACACCATCAGGCTTCCAAGCAGCTCTCAAGGAAACTCAGTTTTCACACTCTATGCTTAGTGCCCTTTGAGTGCCTAGGACTGAAATGAAGCTTGGTGAGCATCCCACACAAACGAATGCTCCACATGCGGGTTTCACATGCCACCAACTCCACATTCACAGGCAACTTCAGTGCCACAGCCGTTTTCAGATAGCCCTCAATGCAAAGGCTCTAGAAGCTAATATTGGTGTGAGAGCTAATTCAATCAAGGAAACACTGCATGTTGGTGAAGGGCATATTGAAGAATGATCAGCCGAGTGGTTCTTGTGGGACAACAACTCCATTTGGCTCACTAACTTCACACACCATCAGGCTTCCAAGCAGCTCTCAAGGAAACTCAGTTTTCACACTCTATGCTTAGTGCCCTTTGAGTGCATTATCTAGGAATGAACCTGGTAGAGCATCCCACACAAACGAATGCACCACATGCGGGTTTCACATGCCACCAACTCCACATTCACAGGCAACTTCAGCGCCACAGCCGTTCTCAGATAGCCCTCAATGCAAAGGCTCTAGACGCAAATATTGGTGTGAGAGCTAATTCAATCAAGGAAACACTGCATGTTGGTGAAGGGCATATTGAAGAAGGATCGGCCGAGTGGTTCTTGTGGGAGAACAACTCCATTTGGCTCACTAATTTCACACACCATTAGGCTTCCAAGCAGCTCTCAAGGAAACTCAGTTTTCACACTCTATGCTTAGTGCCCTTTGAGTGCCTAGGACTGAAATAAAGCTTGGTGAGCATCCCACACAAACGAATGCTCCACATGCGGGTTTCACATGCCACCAACTCCACATTCACAGGCAACTTCAGCGCCACAGCCGTTTTCAGATAGCCCTCAATGCAAAGGCTCTAGAAGCTAATATTGGTGTGAGAGCTAATTCAATCAAGGAAACACTGCATGTTGGTGAAGGGCATATTGAAGAATGATCAGCCGAGTGGTTCTTGTGGGAGAACAACTCCATTTGGCTCACTAACTTCACACACCATCAGCCTTTCAGGCAGCTCTCAAGGAAACTCAGTTTTCACACTCTATGCTTAGTGCCCTTTGAGTGCATTATCTAGGAATGAACCTGGTAGAGCATCCCACACAAACGAATGCACCACATTCGGGTTTCACATGCCCCCAACTCCACATTCACAGGCAACTTCAGCGCCACAGCCGTTTTCAGATAGCCCTCAATGCAAAGGCTCTAGACGCAAATATTGGTGTGAGAGCTAATTCAAACAAGGAAACACTGCATGTTGGTGAAGGGTATATTGAAGAAGGATCGGCCGAGTGGTTCTTGTGGGAGAACAACTCCATTTGGCTCACTAACGTCACACAGCTTCAGGCTTCATAGCAACTCTCAAGGAAACTTAGTTTTCACACTCTATGCTTAATGCCCTTTGAGTGCCTAGGACTGAAATGAAGCTAGGTGAGCATCCCACACAAACGAATGCACCACATGCGGGTTTCACATGCCACCAACTCCACATTCACAGGCAACTTCAGCGCCACAGCCGTTTTCAGATAGCCCTCAATGCAAAGGCTCTAGACGCAAATATTGGTGTGAAAGCTAATTCAATCAAGGAAACAGTGCATGTTGGTGAAGGGCATATTGAAGAAGGATCGGCCGAGTGGTTCTTGTGGGAGAACAACTCCATTTGGCTCACTAACGTCACACACCATCAGGCTTCATAGCAACTCTCAAGGAAACTTAGTTTTCACAATTTATGCTTAATGCCCTTTGAGTGCCTAGCACTGAAATGAAGCTAGGTGAGCATCCCACACAAACGAATGCTCCACATGCGGGTTTAACATGCCACCAACTCCACATTTACAGGCAACTTCAGCGCCACAGCCGTTTTCAGATAGCCCTCAATGCAAAGGCTCTAGATGCAAATATTGGTGTGAGAGCTAATTCAATCAAGGAAACACTGCATGTTGGTGAAGGGCATATTGAAGAAGGATCAGCCGAGTGGTTCTTGTGGGAGAACAACTCCATTTGGCTCACTAACTTCACACACCATCAGGCTTCCAAGCAGCTCTCAAGGAAACTCAGTTTTCACACTCTATGCTTAGTGCCCTTTGAGTGCCTAGGACTGAAATGAAGCTAGGTGAGCATCCCA
This sequence comes from Ochotona princeps, assembly GCF_030435755.1. Taxonomy (NCBI): domain Eukaryota; kingdom Metazoa; phylum Chordata; class Mammalia; order Lagomorpha; family Ochotonidae; genus Ochotona; species Ochotona princeps. The sequence continues at coordinate 49,774 of NW_026697038.1, read as the reverse complement.
CACAAACGAATGCTCCACATGCGGGTTTCACATGCCACCAACTCCACAGTCACACGCAACTTCAGCGCCACAGCCGTTTTCAGATAGCCCTCAATGCAAAGGCTCTAGATGCAAATATTGGTGTGAGAGCTAATTCAATCAAGGAAACACTGCATGTTGGTGAAGGGCATATTGAAGAAGGATCAGCCGAGTGGTTCTTGTGGGAGAACAACTCCATTTGGCTCACTAACTTCACACACCATCAGGCTTCCAAGCAGCTCTCAAGGAAACTCAGTTTTCACACTCTATGCTTGAAGCCCTTTGAGTGCATTATCTAGGAATGAACCAGGTAGGGCATCCCACACAAACGAATGCACCACATGCGGGTTTCACATGCCCCCAACTCCACATTCACAGGCAACTTCAGCGCCACAGCCGTTTTCAGATAGCCCTCAATGCAAAGGCTCTAGACACAAATATTGGTGTGAGAGCTAATTCAAACAAGGAAACACTGCATGTTGGTGAAGGGTATATTGAAGAAGGATCGGCCGAGTGGTTCTTGTGGGAGAACAACTCCATTTGGCTCACTAACGTCACACACATTCAGGCGTCATAGCAACTCTCAAGGAAACTTAGTTTTCACACTCTATGCTTAATGCCCTTTGAGTGCCTAGGACTGAAATGAAGCTAGGTGAGCATCCCACACAAACGAATGCTCCACATGCGGGTTTAACATGCCACCAACTCCACATTTACAGGCAACTTCAGCGCCACAGCCGTTTTCAGATAGCCCTCAATGCAAAGGCTCTAGACGCAAATATTGGTGTGAGAGCTAATTCAATCAAGGAAACACTGCATGTTGGTGAAGGGTATATTGAAGAAGGATCAGCCGAGTGGTTCTTGTGGGAGAACAACTCCATTTGGCTCACTAACGTCACACACCTTCAGGCTTCATAGCAACTCTCAAGGAAACTTAGTTTTCACAATTTATGCTTAATGCCCTTTGAGTGCCTAGGACTGAAATGAAGCTAGGTGAGCATCCCACACAAACGAATGCTCCACATGCGGGTTTAACATGCCACCAACTCCACATTTACAGGCAACTTCAGCGCCACAGCCGTTTTCAGATAGCCCTCAATGCAAAGGCTCTAGACGCAAATATTGGTGTGAGAGCTAATTCAATCAAGGAAACACTGCATGTTGGTGAAGGGCATATTGAAGAAGGATCAGCCGAGTGGTTCTTGTGGGAGAACAACTCCATTTGGCTCACTAACTTCACACACCATCAGGCTTCCTAGCAGCTCTCAAGGAAACTCAGTTTTCACACTCTATGCTTAGTGCCCTTTGAGTGCATTATCTAGGAATGAACCAGGTAGAGCATCCCACACAAACGAATGCACCACATGCGGGTTTCACATGCCACCAACTCCACATTCACAGGCAACTTCAGCGCCACAGCCGTTTTCAGATAGCCCTCAATGCAAAGGCTCTAGACACAAATATTTGTGTGAGAGCTAATTCAAACAAGGAAACAGTGCATGTTGGTGAAGGGCATATTGAAGAAGGATCAGCCGAGTGGTTCTTGTGGGAGAACAACTCCATTTGGCTCACTATCTTCACACACCATCAGGCTTCCTAGCAGCTCTCAAGGAAACTCAGTTTTCACACTCTATGCTTAGTGCCCTTTGAGTGCCTAGGACTGAAATGAAGCTAGGTGAGCATCCCACACAAACGAATGCTCCACATGCGGGTTTCACATGCCACCAACTCCACATTTACAGGCAACTTCAGCGCCACAGCCGTTTTCAGATAGCCCTCAATGCAAAGGCTCTAGACGCAAATATTGGTGTGACAGCTAATTCAATCAAGGAAACACTGCATGTTGGTGAAGGGCATATTTAAGAAGGATCGGCCGAGTGGTTCTTGTGGGACAACAACTCCATTTGGCTCACTAACTTCACACACCATCAGGCTTCCAAGCAGCTCTCAAGGAAACTCAGTTTTTTCACTCTATGCTTAGTGCCCTTTGAGTGCCTAGGACTGAAATAAAGCTTGGTGAGCATCCCACACAAACGAATGCTCCACATGCCGGTTTCACATGCCACCAACTCCACATTCACAGGCAACTTCAGCGCCACAGCCGTTTTCAGATAGCCCTCAATGCAAAGGCTCTAGACGCAAATATTGGTGTGAGAGCTAATTCAATCAAGGAAACACTGCATGTTGGTGAAGGGCATATTGAAGAAGGATCAGCCGAGTGGTTCTTGTGGGAGAACAACTCCATTTGGCTCACTAACTTCACACACCATCAGGCTTCCAAGCAGCTCTCAAGGAAACTCAGTTTTCACACTCTATGCTTAGTGCCCTTTGAGTGCCTAGGACTGAAATGAAGCTTGGTGAGCATCCCACACAAACGAATGCTCCACATGCGGGTTTCACATGCCACCAACTCCACATTCACAGGCAACTTCAGCGCCAAAGCCGTTTTCAGATAGCCCTCAATGCAAAGGCTCTAGAAGCTAATATTGGTGTGAGAGCTAATTCAATCAAGGAAACACTGCATGTTGGTGAAGGGCATATTGAAGAAGGATCGGCCGAGTGGTTCTTGTGGGAGAACAACTCCATTTGGCTCACTAACGTCACACACCATCAGGCTTCCAAGCAGCTCTCAAGGAAACTCAGTTTTCACACTCTATGCTTAGTGCCCTTTGAGTGCCTAGGACTGAAATGAAGCTTGGTGAGCATCCCACACAAACGAATGCTACACATGGGGGTTTCACCTGCCACCAACTCCACATTCACAGGCAACTTCAGCGCCACAGCCGTTTTCAGATAGCCCTCAATGCAAAGGCTCTAGACGCAAATATTGGTGTGAGAGCTAATTCAATCAAGGAAACACTGCATGTTGGTGAAGGGCATATTGAAGAAGGATCAGCTGAGTGGTTCTTGTGGGAGAACAACTCCATTTGGCTCACTAACTTCACACACCATCAGGCTTCCAAGCAGCTCTCAAGGAAACTCAGTTTTCACACTCTATGCTTAGTGCCCTTAGAGTGCATTATCTAGGAATGAACCTGGTAGAGCATCCCACACAAATGACTGCTCCACATGCGGGTTTCACATGTCCCCAACTCCACATTCACAGGCAACTTCAGCGCCACAGCCGTTCTCAGATAGCCCTCAATGCAAAGGCTCTAGAAGCTAATATTGGTGTGAGAGCTAATTCAATCAAGGAAACACTGCATGTTGGTGAAGGGCATATTGAAGAAGGATCGGCCGAGTGGTTCTTGTGGGAGAACAACTCCATTTGGCTCACTAACGTCACACACCATCAGGCTTCCAAGCAGCTCTCAAGGAAACTCAGTTTTCACACTCTATGCTTAGTGCCCTTTGAGTGCCTAGGACTGAAATAAAGCTTGGTGAGCATCCCACACAAACGAATGCTCCACATGCGGGTTTCACATGCCACCAACTCCACATTCACAGGCAACTTCAGCGCCACAGCCGTTTTCAGATAGCCCTCAATGCAAAGGCTCTAGACGCAAATATTGGTGTGAGAGCTAATTCAATCAAGGAAACAGTGCATGTTGGTGAAGGGCATATTGAAGAAGGATCGGCCGAGTGGTTCTTGTGGGAGACAACTCCATTTGGCTCACTAACTTCACACACCATCAGGCTTCCAAGCAGCTCTCAAGGAAACTCAGTTTTCACAATCTATGCTTAGTGCCCTTTGAGTGCCTAGGACTGAAATGAAGCTTGGTGAGCATCCCACACAAACGAATGCTACACATGGGGGTTTCACATGCCACCAACTCCACATTCACAGGCAACTTCAGCGCCACAGCCGTTTTCAGATAGCCCTCAATGCAAAGGCTCTAGACGCCAATATTGGTGTGAGAGCTAATTCAATCAAGGAAACACTGCATGTTGGTGAAGGGCATATTGAAGAAGGATCAGCTGAGTGGTTCTTGTGGGAGAACAACTCCATTTGGCTCACTAACTTCACACACCATCAGGCTTCCAAGCAGCTCTCAAGGAAACTCAGTTTTCACACTCTATGCTTAGTGCCCTTAGAGTGCATGATCTAGGAATGAACCTGGTAGAGCATCCCACACAAATGACTGCTCCACATGCGGGTTTCACATGCCACCAACTCCACATTCACAGGCAACTTCAGCACCACAGCCGTTCTCAGATAGCCCTCAATGCAAAGGCTCTAGACGCAAATATTGGTGTGAGAGCTAATTCAATCAAGGAAACACTGCATGTTGGTGAAGGGCATATTGAAGAAGGATCAGCCGAGTGGTTCTTGTGGGAGAAAAACTCCATTTGGCTCACTAATTTCACACACCATCAGGCTTCCAAGCAGCTCTCAAGGAAACTCAGTTTTCGCACTCTATGCTTAGTGCCCTTTGAGTGCCTAGGACTGAAATAAAGCTTGGTGAGCATCCCACACAAACGAATGCTCCACATGCGGGTTTCACATGCCACCAACTCCACATTCACAGGCAACTTCAGCGCCACAGCCGTTTTCAGATAGCCCTCAATGCAAAGGCTCTAGACGCAAATATTGGTGTGAGAGCTAATTCAATCAAGGAAACAATGCATGTTGGTGTAGGGCATATTGAAGAAGGATCGGCCGAGTGGTTCTTGTGGGAGACAACTCCATTTGGCTCACTAACTTCACACACCATCAGGCTTCCAAGCAGCTCTCAAGGAAACTCAGTTTGCACAATCTATGCTTAGTGCCCTTTGAGTGCCTAGGACTGAAATGAAGCTTGGTGAGCATCCCACACAAACGAATGCTCCACATGCGGGTTTCACATGCCACCAACTCCACATTCACAGGCAACTTCAGCGCCACAGCCGTTTTCAGATAGCCCTCAATGCAAAGGCTCTAGACGCAAATATTGGTGTGAGAGCTAATTCAATCAAGGAAACACTGCATGTTGGTGAAGGGCATATTGAAGAAGGATCAGCCGAGTGGTTCTTGTGGGAGAACAACTCCATTTGGCTCACTAACTTCACACACCATCAGGCTTCCAAGCAGCTCTCAAGGAAACTCAGTTTTCACACTCTATGCTTAGTGCCCTTAGAGTGCATTATCTAGGAATGAACCTGGTAGAGCATCCCACACAAATGACTGCTCCACATGCGGGTTTCACATGCCCCCAACTCCACATTCACAGGCAACTTCAGCGCCACAGCCGTTTTCAGATAGCCCTCAATGCAAAGGCTCTAGATGCAAATATTGGTGTGAGAGCTAATTCAATCAAGGAAACACTGCATGTTGGTGAAGGGCATATTGAAGAAGGATCGGCCGAGTGGTTCTTGTGGGAGAACAACTCCATTTGGCTCACTAATTTCACACACCATCAGGCTTCCAAGCAGCTCTCAAGGAAACTCAGTTTTCACACTCTATGCTTAGTGCCCTTTGAGTGCCTAGGACTGAAATGAAGCTTGGTGAGCATCCCACACAAACGAATGCTCCACATGCGGGTTTCACATGCCACCAACTCCACATTCACAGGCAACTTCAGCGCCACAGCCGTTTTCAGATAGCCCTCAATGCAAAGGCTCTAGAAGCTAATATTGGTGTGAGAGCTAATTCAATCAAGGAAACACTGCATGTTGGTGAAGGGCATATTGAAGAATGATCAGCCGAGTGGTTCTTGTGGGAGAACAACTCCATTTGGCTCACTAACTTCACACACCATCAGCCTTTCAGGCAGCTCTCAAGGAAACTCAGTTTTCACACTCTATGCTTAGTGCCCTTTGAGTGCATTATCTAGGAATGAACCTGGTAGAGCATCCCACACAAACGAATGCACCACATGCGGGTTTCACATGCCACCAAGTCCACATTCACAGGCAACTTCAGTGCCACAGCCGTTTTCAGATAGCCCTCAATGCAAAGGCTCTAGACGCAAATATTGGTGTGAGAGCTAATTCAATCAAGGAAACAATGCATGTTGGTGAAGGGCATATTGAAGAAGGATCGGCCGAGTGGTTCTTGTGGGAGACAACTCCATTTGGCTCACTAACTTCACACACCATCAGGCTTCCAAGCAGCTCTCAAGGAAACTCAGTTTTCACAATCTATGCTTAGTGCCCTTTGAGTGCCTAGGACTGAAATGAACCTTGGTGAGCATCCCACACAAACGAATGCTCCACATGCGGGTTTCACATGCCACCAACTCCACATTCACAGGCAACTTCAGCGCCACAGCCGTTTTCAGATAGCCCTCAATGCAAAGGCTCTAGAAGCTAATATTGGTGTGAGAGCTAATTCAATCAAGGAAACACTGCATGTTGGTGAAGGGCATATTGAAGAATGATCAGCCGAGTGGTTCTTGTGGGAGAACAACTCCATTTGGCTCACTAACTTCACACACCATCAGCCTTTCAGGCAGCTCTCAAGGAAACTCAGTTTTCACACTCTATGCTTAGTGCCCTTTGAGTGCATTATCTAGGAATGAACCTGGTAGAGCATCCCACACAAACGAATGCACCACATGCGGGTTTCACATGCCACCAAGTCCACATTCACAGGCAACTTCAGCGCCACAGCCGTTTTCAGATAGCCCTCAATGCAAAGGCTCTAGACGCAAATATTGGTGTGAGAGCTAATTCAATCAAGGAAACACTGCATGTTGGTGAAGGGCATATTGAAGAAGGATCAGCCGAGTGGTTCTTGTGGGAGAACAACTCCATTTGGCTCACTAACTTCACACACCCTCAGGCTTCCATGCAGCTCTCAAGGAAATTCAGTTTTCACACTCTATGCTTAGTGCCCTTTGAGTGCCTAGGACTGAAATGAAGCTTGGTGAGCATCCCACACAAACGAATGCTCCACATGCGGGTTTCACATGCCACCAACTCCACATTCACCGGCAACTTCAGCGCCACAGCCGTTTTCAGATAGCCCTCAATGCAAAGGCTGTAGACGCAAATATTGGTGTGAGAGCTAATTCAATCAAGGAAACAGTGCATGTTGGTGAAGGGCATATTGAAGAAGGATCGGCCGAGTGGTTCTTGTGGGAGAACAACTCCATTTGGCTCACTAACGTCACACACCTTCAGGCTTCATAGCAACTCTCAAGGAAACTTAGTTTTCACAATTTATGCTTAATGCACTTTGAGTGCCTAGGACTGAAATGAAGCTAGGTGAGCATCCCACACAAACGAATGCTCCACATGCGGGTTTAACATGCCACCAACTCCACATTTACAGGCAACTTCAGCGCCACAGCCGTTTTCAGATAGCCCTCAATGCAAAGGCTCTAGATGCAAATATTGGTGTGAGAGCTAATTCAATCAAGGAAACACTGCATGTTGGTGAAGGGCATATTGAAGAAGGATCAGCCGAGTGGTTCTTGTGGGAGAACAACTCCATTTGGCTCACTAACTTCACACACCATCAGGCTTCCAAGCAGCTCTCAAGGAAACTCAGTTTTCACACTCTATGCTTAGTGCCCTTTGAGTGCCTAGGACTGAAATGAAGCTTGGTGAGCATCCCACACAAACGAATGCTCCACATGCGGGTTTCACATGCCACCAACTCCACATTCACAGGCAACTTCAGTGCCACAGCCGTTTTCAGATAGCCCTCAATGCAAAGGCTCTAGAAGCTAATATTGGTGTGAGAGCTAATTCAATCAAGGAAACACTGCATGTTGGTGAAGGGCATATTGAAGAATGATCAGCCGAGTGGTTCTTGTGGGACAACAACTCCATTTGGCTCACTAACTTCACACACCATCAGGCTTCCAAGCAGCTCTCAAGGAAACTCAGTTTTCACACTCTATGCTTAGTGCCCTTTGAGTGCATTATCTAGGAATGAACCTGGTAGAGCATCCCACACAAACGAATGCACCACATGCGGGTTTCACATGCCACCAACTCCACATTCACAGGCAACTTCAGCGCCACAGCCGTTCTCAGATAGCCCTCAATGCAAAGGCTCTAGACGCAAATATTGGTGTGAGAGCTAATTCAATCAAGGAAACACTGCATGTTGGTGAAGGGCATATTGAAGAAGGATCGGCCGAGTGGTTCTTGTGGGAGAACAACTCCATTTGGCTCACTAATTTCACACACCATTAGGCTTCCAAGCAGCTCTCAAGGAAACTCAGTTTTCACACTCTATGCTTAGTGCCCTTTGAGTGCCTAGGACTGAAATAAAGCTTGGTGAGCATCCCACACAAACGAATGCTCCACATGCGGGTTTCACATGCCACCAACTCCACATTCACAGGCAACTTCAGCGCCACAGCCGTTTTCAGATAGCCCTCAATGCAAAGGCTCTAGAAGCTAATATTGGTGTGAGAGCTAATTCAATCAAGGAAACACTGCATGTTGGTGAAGGGCATATTGAAGAATGATCAGCCGAGTGGTTCTTGTGGGACAACAACTCCATTTGGCTCACTAACTTCACACACCATCAGCCTTTCAGGCAGCTCTCAAGGAAACTCAGTTTTCACACTCTATGCTTAGTGCCCTTTGAGTGCATTATCTAGGAATGAACCTGGTAGAGCATCCCACACAAACGAATGCACCACATGCGGGTTTCACATGCCACCAACTCCACATTCACAGGCAACTTCAGTGCCACAGCCGTTTTCAGATAGCCCTCAATGCAAAGGCTCTAGACGCAAATATTGGTGTGAGAGCTAATTCAATCAAGGAAACAATGCATGTTGGTGAAGGGCATATTGAAGAAGGATCGGCCGAGTGGTTCTTGTGGGAGACAACTCCATTTGGCTCACTAACTTCACACACCATCAGGCTTCCAAGCAGCTCTCAAGGAAACTCAGTTTTCACAATCTATGCTTAGTGCCCTTTGAGTGCCTAGGACTGAAATGAACCTTGGTGAGCATCCCACACAAACGAATGCTCCACATGCGGGTTTCACATGCCACCAACTCCACATTCACAGGCAACTTCAGCGCCACAGCCGTTTTCAGATAGCCCTCAATGCAAAGGCTCTAGAAGCTAATATTGGTGTGAGAGCTAATTCAATCAAGGAAACACTGCATGTTGGTGAAGGGCATATTGAAGAATGATCAGCCGAGTGGTTCTTGTGGGAGAACAACTCCATTTGGCTCACTAACTTCACACACCATCAGCCTTTCAGGCAGCTATCAAGGAAACTCAGTTTTCACACTCTATGCTTAGTGCCCTTTGAGTGCATTATCTAGGAATGAACCTGGTAGAGCATCCCACACAAACGAATGCACCACATGCGGGTTTCACATGCCACCAAGTCCACATTCACAGGCAACTTCAGCGCCACAGCCGTTTTCAGATAGCCCTCAATGCAAAGGCTCTAGACGCAAATATTGGTGTGAGAGCTAATTCAATCAAGGAAACACTGCATGTTGGTGAAGGGCATATTGAAGAAGGATCAGCCGAGTGGTTCTTGTGGGAGAACAACTCCATTTGGCTCACTAACTTCACACACCATCAGGCTTCCATGCAGCTCTCAAGGAAATTCAGTTTTCACACTCTATGCTTAGTGTCCTTTGAGTGCCTAGGACTGAAATGAAGCTTGGTGAGCATCCCACACAAACGAATGCTCCACATGCGGGTTTCACATGCCACCAACTCCACATTCACCGGCAACTTCAGCGCCACAGCCGTTTTCAGATAGCCCTCAATGCAAAGGCTGTAGACGCAAATATTGGTGTGAGAGCTAATTCAATCAAGGAAACAGTGCATGTTGGTGAAGGGCATATTGAAGAAGGATCGGCCGAGTGGTTCTTGTGGGAGAACAACACCATTTGGCTCACTAACGTCACACACCTTCAGGCTTCATAGCAACTCTCAAGGAAACTTAGTTTTCACAATTTATGCTTAATGCACTTTGAGTGCCTAGGACTGAAATGAAGCTAGGTGAGCATCCCACACAAACGAATGCTCCACATGCGGGTTTAACATGCCACCAACTCCACATTTACAGGCAACTTCAGCGCCACAGCCGTTTTCAGATAGCCCTCAATGCAAAGGCTCTAGATGCAAATATTGGTGTGAGAGCTAATTCAATCAAGGAAACACTGCATGTTGGTGAAGGGCATATTGAAGAAGGATCAGCCGAGTGGTTCTTGTGGGAGAACAACTCCATTTGGCTCACTAACTTCACACACCATCAGGCTTCCAAGCAGCTCTCAAGGAAACTCAGTTTTCACACTCTATGCTTAGTGCCCTTTGAGTGCCTAGGACTGAAATGAAGCTAGGTGAGCATCCCACACAAACGAATGCTCCACATGCGGGTTTCACATGCCACCAACTCCACATTCACAGGCAACTTCAGCGCCACAGCCGTTTTCAGATAGCCCTCAATGCAAAGGCTCTAGATGCAAATATTGGTGTGAGAGCTAATTCAATCAAGGAAACACTGCATGTTGGTGAAGGGCATATTGAAGAAGGATCAGCCGAGTGGTTCTTGTGGGAGAACAACTCCATTTGGCTCACTAACTTCACACACCATCAGGCTTCCAAGCAGCTCTCAAGGAAACTCAGTTTTCACACTCTATGCTTAGTGCCCTTTGAGTGCATTATCTAGGAATGAACCAGGTAGGGATTCCCACACAAACGACTGCACCACATGCGGGTTTCACATGCCACCAACTCCACATTCACAGGCAACTTCAGCGCCACAGCCGTTTTCAGATAGCCCTCAATGCAAAGGCTCTAGACACAAATATTGGTGTGAGAGCTAATTCAAACAAGGAAACACTGCATGTTGGTGAAGGGTATATTGAAGAAGGATCGGCCGAGTGGTTCTTGTGGGAGAACAACTCCATTTGGCTCACTAACGTCACACACCTTCAGGCGTCATAGCAACTCTCAAGGAAACTTAGTTTTCACACTCTATGCTTAATGCCCTTTGAGTGCCTAGGACTGAAATGAAGCTAGGTGAGCATCCCACACAAACGAATGCTCCACATGCGGGTTTAACATGCCACCAACTCCACATTTACAGGCAACTTCAGCGCCACAGCCGTTTTCAGATAGCCCTCAATGCAAAGGCTCTAGACGCAAATATTGGTGTGAGAGCTAATTCAATCAAGGAAACACTGCATGTTGGTGAAGGGCATATTGAAGAAGGATCGGCCGAGTGGTTCTTGTGGGAGAACAACTCCATTTGGCTCACTAACTTCACACACCATCAGGCTTCCAAGCAGCTCTCAAGGAAACTCAGTTTTCACACTCTATGCTTAGTGCCCTTAGAGTGCATTATCTAGGAATGAACCTGGTAGAGCATCCCACACAAACGAATGCTCCACGTGCGGGTTTCACATGCCACCAACTCCACATTCACAGGCAACTTCAGCGCCACAGCCATTTTCAGATAGCCCTCAATGCAAAGGCTGTAGACGCAAATATTGGTGTGAGAGCTAATTCAATCAAGGAAACACTGCATGTTGGTGAAGGGCATATTGAAGAAGGATCAGCCGAGTGGTTCTTGTGGGAGAACAACTCCATTTGGCTCACTAACTTCACACACCATCAGGCTTCATAGCAACTCTCAAGGAAACTTAGTTTTCACACTCTATGCTTAATGCCCTTTGAATGTCTAGGACTGAAATGAAGCTAGGTGAGCATCCCACACAAACGAATGCTCCACATGCGGGTTTCACATGCCACCAACTCCACATTCACAGGCAACTTCAGCGCCACAGCCGTTTTCAGATAGCCCTCAATGCAAAGGCTCTAGATGCAAATATTGGTGTGAGAGCTAATTCAATCAAGGAAACACTGCATGTTGGTGAAGGGCATATTGAAGAAGGATCAGCCGAGTGGTTCTTGTGGGAGAACAACTCCATTTGGCTCACTAACTTCACACACCATCAGGCTTCCAAGCATCTCTCAAGGAAACTCAGTTTTCACACTCTATGCTTAGTGCCCTTTGAGTGCATTATCTAGGAATGAACCAGGTAGGGCATCCCACACAAACGAATGCACCACATGCGGGTTTCACATGCCCCCAACTCCACATTCTCAGGCAACTTCAGCGCCACAGCCGTTTTCAGATAGCCCTCAATGCAAAGGCTCTAGACACAAATATTGGTGTGAGAGCTAATTCAAACAAGGAAACAGTGCATGTTGGTGAAGGGCATATTGAAGAAGGATCACCCGAGTGGTTCTTGTGGGAGAACAACTCGATTTGGTTCACTAACTTCACACACCATCAGGCTTCCTAGCAGCTCTCAAGGAAACTCAGTTTTCACACTCTATGCTTAGTGCCCTTTGAGTGCCTAGGACTGAAATGAAGCTTGGTGAGCATCCCACACAAACGAATGCTCCACATGCGGGTTTCACATGCCACCAACTCCACATTCTCAGGCAACTTCAGCGCCACAGCCGTTTTCAGATAGCCCTCAATGCAAAGGCTCTGGACGCAAATATTGGTGTGAGAGCTAATTCAATCAAGGAAACACTGCATGTTGGTGAAGGGCATATTGAAGAAGGATCAGCTGAGTCGTTTTCGTGGGAGAACAACTCCATTTGGCTCACTAACTTCACACACCATCAGGCTTCCAAGCAGCTCTCAAGGAAACTCAGTTTTCACACTCTATGCTTACTGCCCTTTGAGTGCATTATCTAGGAATGAACCTGGTAGAGCATCCCACACAAACGAATGCAGCACATTCGGGTTTCACATGCCCCCAACTCCACATTCACAGGCAACTTCAGCGCCACAGCCGTTTTCAGATAGCCCTCAATGCAAAGGCTCTAGACACAAATATTGGTGTGAGACCTAATTCAATCAAGGAAAGACTGCATGTTGGTGAAGGGTATATTGAAGAAGGATCGGCCGAGTGGTTCTTGTGGGAGAACAACTCCATTTGGCTCACTAACGTCACACACCTTCAGGCTTCATAGCAACTCTCAAGGAAACTTAGTTTTCACAATTTATGCTTAATGCCCTTTGAGTGCCTAGGACTGAAATGAAGCTAGGTGAGCATCCCACACAAACGAATGCTCCACATGCGGGTTTCACATGCCACCAACTCCACATTTACAGGCAACTTCAGCGCCACACCCGTTTTCAGATAGCCCTCAATGCAAAGGCTCTAGACGCAAATATTGGTGTGAGAGCTAATTCAATCAAGGAAACACTGCATGTTGGTGAAGGGCATATTGAAGAAGGATCAGCCGAGTGGTTCTTGTGGGAGAACAACTCCATTTGGCTCACTAACTTCACACACCATCAGGCTTCATAGCAACTCTCAAGGAAACTCAGTTTTCACACTCTATGCTTAGTGCCCTTTGAGTGCATTATCTAGGAATGAACCAGGTAGAGCATCCCACACAAACGAATGCACCACATGCGGGTTTCACATGCCACCAACTCCACATTCACAGGCAACTTCAGCGCCACAGCCGTTTTCAGATAGCCCTCAATGCAAAGGCTCTAGACACAAATATTTGTGTGAGAGCTAATTCAAACAAGGAAACAGTGCATGTTGGTGAAGGGCATATTGAAGAATGATCAGCCGAGTGGTTCTTGTGGGAGAACAACTCCATTTGGCTCACTATCTTCACACACCATCAGGCTTCCAAGCAGCTCTCAAGGAAACTCAGTTTTCACACTCTATGCTTAGTGCCCTTGGAGGGCCTAGGACTGAAATAAAGCTTGGTAGAACATCCCACACAAACGAATGCTCCACATGCGGGTTTCACATGCCACCAACTCCACATTCACAGGCAACTTCAGCACCACAGCCGTTTTCAGATAGCCCTAAATGCAAAGGCTCTAGACGCAAATATTGCTGTGAGAGCTAATTCAATCAAGGAAACACTGCATGTTGGTGAACGGCATATTGAAGAAGGATCGGCCGAGTGGTTCTTGTGGGAGAACAACTCCATTTGGCTCACTAACTTCACACACCATCAGGCTTCCAAGCAGCTCTCAAGGAAACTCAGTTTTCACACTCTATGCTTAGTGCCCTTAGAGTGCATTATCTAGGAATGAACCTGGTAGAGCATCCCACACAAACGAATGCTCCACATGCGGGTTTCACATGCCACCAACTCCACATTCACAGGCAACTTCAGCGCCACAGCCATTTTCAGATAGCCCTCAATGCAAAGGCTGTAGACACAAATATTGGTGTGAGACCTAATTCAATCAAGGAAACACTGCATGTTGGTGAAGGGCATATTGAAGAAGGATCAGCCGAGTGGTTCTTGTGGGAGAACAACTCCATTTGGCTCACTAACTTCACACACCATCAGGCTTCATAGCAACTCTCAAGGAAACTTAGTTTTCACACTCTATGCTTAATGCCCTTTGAATGTCTAGGACTGAAATGAAGCTAGGTGAGCATCCCACACAAACGAATGCTCCACATGCGGGTTTCACATGCCACCAACTCCACATTCACAGGCAACTTCAGCGCCACAGCCGTTTTCAGATAGCCCTCAATGCAAAGGCTCTAGATGCAAATATTGGTGTGAGAGCTAATTCAATCAAGGAAACACTGCATGTTGGTGAAGGGCATATTGAAGAAGGATCAGCCGAGTGGTTCTTGTGGGAGAACAACTCCATTTGGCTCACTAACTTCACACACCATCAGGCTTCCAAGCAGCTCTCAAGGAAACTCAGTTTTCACACTCTATGCTTAGTGGCCTTTGAGTGCATTATCTAGGAATGAACCAGGTAGGGCATCCCACACAAACCAATGCACCACATGTGGGTTTCACATGCCACCAACTCCACATTCACAGGCAACTTCAGCGCCACAGCCGTTTTCAGATAGCCCTCAATGCAAAGGCTCTAGACACAAATATTGGTGTGAGAGCTAATTCAAACAAGGAAACACTGCATGTTGGTGAAGGGCATATTGAAGAAGGATCACCCGAGTGGTTCTTGTGGGAGAACAACTCCATTTGGCTCACTAACTTCACACACCATCAGGCTTCCTAGCAGCTCTCAAGGAAACTCAGTTTTCACACTCTATGCTTAGTGCCCTTTGAGTGCCTAGGACTGAAATGAAGCTTGGTGAGCATCCCACACAAACGAATGCTCCACATGCGGGTTTCAAATGCCACCAACTCCACATTCACAGGCAACTTCAGCGCCACAGCCGTTTTCAGATAGCCCTAAATGCAAAGGCTCTAGACGCAAATATTGGTGTGAGAGCTAATTCAATCAAGGAAACACTGCATGTTGGTGAAGGGCATATTGAAGAAGGATCAGCTGAGTGGTTTTCGTGGGAGAACAACTCCATTTGGCTCACTAACTTCACACACCATCAGGCTTCCAAGCAGCTCTCAAGGAAACTCAGTTTTCACACTCTATGCTTAGTGCCCTTTGAGTGCATTATCTAGGAATGAACCTGGTAGAGCATCCCACACAAACGAATGCACCACATGCGGGTTTCACATGCCACCAACTCCACATTCACAGGCAACTTCAGCGCCACAGCCGTTTTCAGATAGCCCTCAATGCAAAGGCTCTAGACGCAAATATTGGTGTGAGAGCTAATTCAATCAAGGAAACACTGCATGTTGGTGAAGGGCATACTGAAGAAGGATCGGCCGAGTGGTTCTTGTGGGAGAACAACTCCATTTGGCTCACTAACGTCACACACCTTCAGGCTTCATAGCAACTCTCAAGGAAACTTAGTTTTCACAATTTATGCTTAATGCCCTTTGAGTGCCTAGGACTGAAATGAAGCTAGGTGAGCATCCCACACAAACGAATGCTCCACATGCGGGTTTCACATGCCACCAACTCCACATTCACAGGCAACTTCAGCGCCACAGCCGTTTTCAGATAGCCCTCAATGCAAAGGCTCTAGATGCAAATATTGGTGTGAGAGCTAATTCAATCAAGGAAACACTGCATGTTGGTGAAGGGCATATTGAAGAATGATCAGCCGAGTGGTTCTTGTGGGAGAACAACTCCATTTGGCTCACTAACTTCACACACCATCAGGCTTCCAAGCAGCTCTCAAGGAAACTCAGTTTTCACACTCTATGCTTAGTGCCCTTAGAGTGCATTATCTAGGAATGAACCTGTTAGAGCATCCCACACAAACGAATGCTCCACATGCGGGTTTCACATGCCACCAACTCCACATTCACAGGCAACTTCAGCGCCACAGCCGTTTTCAGATAGCCCTCAATGCAAAGGCTCTAGACGCAAATATTGGTGTGAGAGCTAATTCAATCAAGGAAACAATGCATGTTGGTGAAGGGCATATTGAAGAAGGATCGGCCGAGTGGTTCTTGTGGGAGACAACTCCATTTGGCTCACTAACTTCACACACCATCAGGCTTCCAAGCAGCTCTCAAGGAAACTCAGTTTTCACAATCTATGCTTAGTGCCCTTTGAGTGCCTAGGACTGAAATGAAGCTTGGTGAGCATCCCACACAAACGAATGCTACACATGGGGGTTTCACATGCCACCAACTCCACATTCACAGGCAACTTCAGCGCCACAGCCGTTTTCAGATAGCCCTCAATGCAAAGGCTCTAGACGCCAATATTGGTGTGAGAGCTAATTCAATCAAGGAAACACTGCATGTTGGTGAAGGGCATATTGAAGAAGGATCAGCTGAGTGGTTCTTGTGGGAGAACAACTCCATTTGGCTCACTAACTTCACACACCATCAGGCTTCCAAGCAGCTCTCAAGGAAACTCAGTTTTCACACTCTATGCTTAGTGCCCTTAGAGTGCATGATCTAGGAATGAACCTGGTAGAGCATCCCACACAAATGACTGCTCCACATGCGGGTTTCACATGCCACCAACTCCACATTCACAGGCAACTTCAGCGCCACAGCCGTTTTCAGATAGCCCTCAATGCAAAGGCTCTAGACGCAAATATTGGTGTGAGAGCTAATTCAATCAAGGAAACAATGCATGTTGGTGTAGGGCATATTGAAGAAGGATCGGCCGAGTGGTTCTTGTGGGAGACAACTCCATTTGGCTCACTAACTTCACACACCATCAGGCTTCCAAGCAGCTCTCAAGGAAACTCAGTTTTCACAATCTATGCTTAGTGCCCTTTGAGTGCCTAGGACTGAAATGAAGCTTGGTGAGCATCCCACACAAACGAATGCTCCACATGCGGGTTTCACATGCCACCAACTCCACATTCACAGGCAACTTCAGCGCCACAGCCGTTTTCAGATAGCCCTCAATGCAAAGGCTCTAGACACAAATATTGGTGTGAGAGCTAATTCAATCAAGGAAACACTGCATGTTGGTGAAGGGCATATTGAAGAATGATCAGCCGAGTGGTTCTTGTGGGAGAACAACTCCATTTGGCTCACTAACTTCACACACCATCAGGCTTCCAAGCAGCTCTCAAGGAAACTCAGTTTTCACACTCTATGCTTAGTGCCCTTTGAGTGCATTATCTAGGAATGAACCTGGTAGAGCATCCCACACAAACGAATGCACCACATGCGGGTTTCACATGCCACCAACTCCACATTCACAGGCAACTTCAGCGCCACAGCCGTTTTCAGATAGCCCTCAATGCAAAGGCTCTAGACGCAAATATTGGTGTGAGAGCTAATTCAATCAAGGAAACACTGCATGTTGGTGAAGGGCATATTGAAGAAGGATCAGCCGAGTGGTTCTTGTGGGAGAACAACTCCATTTGGCTCACTAACTTCACACACCATCAGGCTTCCAAGCAGCTCTCAAGGAAACTCAGTTTTCACACTCTATGCTTAGTGCCCTTAGAGTGCATTATCTAGGAATGAACCTGGTAGAGCATCCCACACAAATGACTGCTCCACATGCGGGTTTCACATGCCCCCAACTCCACATTCACAGGCAACTTCAGCGCCACAGCCGTTCTCAGATAGCCCTCAATGCAAAGGTTCTAGATGCAAATATTGGTGTGAGAGCTAATTCAATCAAGGAAACACTGCATGTTGGTGAAGGGCATATTGAAGAAGGATCAGCTGAGTGGTTCTTGTGGGAGAACAACTCCATTTGGCTCACTAATTTCACACACCATCAGGCTTCCAAGCAGCTCTCAAGGAAACTCAGTTTTCACACTCTATGCTTAGTGCCCTTTGAGTGCCTAGGACTGAAATGAAGCTTGGTGAGCATCCCACACAAACGAATGCTCCACATGCGGGTTTCACATGCCACCAACTCCACATTCACAGGCAACTTCAGCGCCACAGCCGTTTTCAGATAGCCCTCAATGCAAAGGCTCTAGAAGCTAATATTGGTGTGAGAGCTAATTCAATCAAGGAAACACTGCATGTTGGTGAAGGGCATATTGAAGAAGGATCGGCCGAGTGGTTCTTGTGGGAGACAACTCCATTTGGCTCACTAACTTCACACACCATCAGGCTTCCAAGCAGCTCTCAAGGAAACTCAGTTTTCACAATCTATGCTTAGTGCCCTTTGAGTGCCTAGGACTGAAATGAAGCTTGGTGAGCATCCCACACAAACGAATGCTACACATGGGGGTTTCACATGCCACCAACTCCACATTCACAGGCAACTTCAGCGCCACAGCCGTTTTCAGATAGCCCTCAATGCAAAGGCTCTAGACGCCAATATTGGTGTGAGAGCTAATTCAATCAAGGAAACACTGCATGTTGGTGAAGGGCATATTGAAGAAGGATCAGCTGAGTGGTTCTTGTGGGAGAACAACTCCATTTGGCTCACTAACTTCACACACCATCAGGCTTCCAAGCAGCTCTCAAAGAAACTCAGTTTTCACACTCTATGCTTAGTGCCCTTTGAGTGCATGATCTAGGAATGAACCTGGTAGAGCATCCCACACAAATGACTGCTCCACATGCGGGTTTCACATGCCACCAACTCCACATTCACAGGCAACTTCAGCACCACAGCCGTTCTCAGATAGCTCTCAATGCAAAGGCTCTAGACGCAAATATTGGTGTGAGAGCTAATTCAATCAAGGAAACACTGCATGTTGGTGAAGGGCATATTGAAGAAGGATCGGCCGAGTGGTTCTTGTGGGAGAACAACTCCATTTGGCTCACTAATTTCACACACCATCAGGCTTCCAAGCAGCTCTCAAGGAAACTGTTTTCACACTCTATGCTTAGTGCCCTTTGAGTGCCTAGGACTGAAATAAAGCTTGGTGAGCATCCCACACAAACGAATGCTCCACATGCGGGTTTCACATGCCACCAACTCCACATTCACAGGCAACTTCAGTGCCACAGCCGTTTTCAGATAGCCCTCAATGCAAAGGCTCTAGACGCAAATATTGGTGTGAGAGCTAATTCAATCAAGGAAACACTGCATGTTGGTGAAGGGCATATTGAAGAATGATCAGCCGAGTGGTTCTAGTGGGACAACAACTCCATTTGGCTCACTAACTTCACACACCATCAGGCTTCCAAGCAGCTCTCAAGGAAACTCAGTTTTCACACTCTATGCTTAGTGCCCTTTGAGTGCATTATCTAGGAATGAACCTGGTAGAGCATCCCACACAAACGAATGCACCACATGCGGGTTTCACATGCCACCAACTCCACATTCACAGGCAAATTCAGCGCCACAGCCGTTTTCAGATAGCCCTCAATGCAAAGGCTCTAGACGCAAATATTGGTGTGAGAGCTAATTCAATCAAGGAAACACTGCATGTTGGTGAAGGGCATATTGAAGAAGGATCAGCCGAGTGGTTCTTGTGGGAGAACAACTCCATTTGGCTCACTAACTTCACACACCATCAGGCTTCCAAGCAGCTCTCAAGGAAACTCAGTTTTCACACTCTATGCTTAGTGCCCTTAGAGTGCATTATCTAGGAATGAACCTGGTAGAGCATCCCACACAAATGACTGCTCCACATGCAGGTTTCACATGCCCCCAACTCCACATTCACAGGCAACTTCAGCGCCACAGCCGTTCTCAGATAGCCCTCAATGCAAAGGCTCTAGACGCAAATATTGGTGTGAGAGCTAATTCAATCAAGGAAACACTGCATGTTGGTGAAGGGCATATTGAAGAAGGATCGGCCGAGTGGTTCTTGTGGGAGAACAACTCCATTTGGCTCACTAATTTCACACACCATCAGGCTTCCAAGCAGCTCTCAAGGAAACTCAGTTTTCACACTCTATGCTTAGTGCCCTTTGAGTGCCTAGGACTGAAATAAAGCTTGGTGAGCATCCCACACAAACGAATGCTCCACATGCGGGTTTCACATGCCACCAACTCCACATTCACATGCAACTTCAGCGCCACAGCCGTTTTCAGATAGCCCTCAATGCAAAGGCTCTAGACGCAAATATTGGTGTGAGAGCTAATTCAATCAAGGAAACAATGCATGTTGGTGAAGGGCATATTGAAGAAGGATCGGCCGAGTGGTTCTTGTGGGAGACAACTCCATTTGGCTCACTAACTTCACACACCATCAGGCTTCCAAGCAGCTCTCAAGGAAACTCAGTTTTCACAATCTATGCTTAGTGCCCTTTGAGTGCCTAGGACTGAAATGAACCTTGGTGAGCATCCCACACAAACGAATGCTCCACATGCGGGTTTCACATGCCACCAACTCCACATTCACAGGCAACTTCAGCGCCACAGCCGTTTTCAGATAGCCCTCAATGCAAAGGCTCTAGAAGCTAATATTGGTGTGAGAGCTAATTCAATCAAGGAAACACTGCATGTTGGTGAAGGGCATATTGAAGAATGATCAGCCGAGTGGTTCTTGTGGGAGAACAACTCCATTTGGCTCACTAACTTCACACACCATCAGGCTTCCAAGCAGCTCTCAAGGAAACTCAGTTTTCACACTCTATGCTTAGTGCCCTTTGAGTGCATTATCTAGGAATGAACCTGGTAGAGCATCCCACACAAACGAATGCACCACATGCGGGTTTCACATGCCCCCAACTCCACATTCACAGGCAACTTCAGCGCCACA
Organism: Ochotona princeps; assembly: GCF_030435755.1. Lineage (NCBI taxonomy): Eukaryota > Metazoa > Chordata > Mammalia > Lagomorpha > Ochotonidae > Ochotona > Ochotona princeps. Next base: position 28,910 of record NW_026697038.1, on the reverse strand, counting down.
GCCGTTTTCAGATAGCCCTCAATGCAAAGGCTCTAGACGCAAATATTGGTGTGAGAGCTAATTCAATCAAGGAAACACTGCATGTTGGTGAAGGGCATATTGAAGAAGGATCAGCCGAGTGGTTCTTGTGGGAGAACAACTCCATTTGCCTCACTAACTTCACACACCATCAGGCTTCCAAGCAGCTCTCAAGGAAACTCAGTTTTCACACTCTATGCTTAGTGCCCTTTGAGTGCCTAGGACTGAAATGAAGCTTGGTGAGCATCCCACACAAACGAATGCTCCACATGCGGGTTTCACATGCCACCAACTCCACATTTACAGGCAACTTCAGCGCCACAGCCGTTTTCAGATAGCCCTCAATGCAAAGGCTCAAGACACAAATATTGGTGTGAGAGCTAATTCAATCAAGGAAACACTGCATGTTGGTGAAGGGCATATTGAAGAAGGATCAGCCCAGTGGTTCTTGTGGGAGAACAACTCCATTTGGCTCACTAACTTCACACACCATCAGCCTTTCAGGCAGCTCTCAAGGAAACTCAGTTTTCACACTCTATGCTTAGTGCCCTTTGAGTGCATTATCTAGGAATGAACCTGGTAGAGCATCCCACACAAACGAATGCACCACATGCGGGTTTCACATGCCACCAAGTCCACATTCACAGGCAACTTCAGCGCCACAGCCGTTTTCAGATAGCCCTCAATGCAAAGGCTCTAGACGCAAATATTGGTGTGAGAGCTAATTCAATCAAGGAAACACTGCATGTTGGTGAAGGGCATATTGAAGAAGGATCGGCCGAGTGGTTCTTGTGGGAGACAACTCCATTTGGCTCACTAACTTCACACACCATCAGGCTTCCAAGCAGCTCTCAAGGAAACTCAGTTTTCACAATCTATGCTTAGTGCCCTTTGAGTGCCTAGGACTGAAATGAAGCTTGGTGAGCATCCCACACAAACGAATGCTCCACATGCGGGTTTCACATGCCACCAACTCCACATTCACAGGCAACTTCAGCGCCACAGCCGTTTTCAGATAGCCCTCAATGCAAAGGCTCTAGACGCAAATATTGGTGTGAGAGCTAATTCAATCAAGGAAACAATGCATGTTGGTGAAGGGCATATTGAAGAAGGATCAGCCGAGTGGTTCTTGTGGGAGAACAACTCCATTTGCCTCACTAACTTCACACACCATCAGGCTTCCAAGCAGCTCTCAAGGAAACTCAGTTTTCACACTCTATGCTTAGTGCCCTTTGAGTGCCTAGGACTGAAATGAAGCTTGGTGAGCATCCCACACAAACGAATGCTCCACATGCGGGTTTCACACGCCACCAACTCCACATTCACAGGCAACTTCAGCGCCACAGCCGTTTTCAGATAGCCCTCAATGCAAAGGCTCTAGATGCAAATATTGGTGTGAGAGCTAATACAATCAAGGAAACACTGCATGTTGGTGAAGGGCATATTGAAGAAGGATCAGCCGAGTGGTTCTTGTGGGAGAACAACTCCATTTGGCTCACTAACTTCACACACCATCAGCCTTTCAGGCAGCTCTCAAGGAAACTCAGTTTTCACACTCTATGCTTAGTGCCCTTTGAGTGCATTATCTAGGAATGAACCTGGTAGAGCATCCCACACAAACGAATGCACCACATGCGGGTTTCACATGCCCCCAACTCCACATTCACAGGCAACTTCAGCGCCACAGCCGTTCTCAGATAGCCCTCAATGCAAAGGCTCTAGACGCAAATATTGGTGTGACAGCTAATACAATCAAGGAAACACTGCATGTTGGTGAAGGGCATATTGAAGAAGGATCAGCCGAGTGGTTCTTGTGGGAGAACAACTCCATTTGGCTCACTAACTTCACACACCATCAGGCTTCCAAGCAGCTCTCAAGGAAACTCAGTTTTCACACTCTATGCTTAGTGCCCTTTGAGTGCCTAGGACTGAAATGAAGCTAGGTGAGCATCCCACACACGAATGCTCCACATGCGGGTTTCACATGCCACCAACTCCACATTCACAGGCAACTTCAGCGCCACAGCCGTTTTCAGATAGCCCTCAATGCAAAGGCTCTAGACGCAAATATTGGTGTGACAGCTAATTCAATCAAGGAAACACTGCATGTTGGTGAAGGGCATATTGAAGAAGGATCGGCCGAGTGGTTCTTGTGGGAGACAACTCCATTTGGCTCACTAACTTCACACACCATCAGGCTTCCAAGCAGCTCTCAAGGAAACTCAGGTTTCACAATCTATGCTTAGTGCCCTTTGAGTGCCTAGGACTGAAATGAAGCTTGGTGAGCATCCCACACAAACGAATGCTCCACATGCGGGTTTCACATGCCACCAACTCCACATTCACAGGCAACTTCAGCGCCACAGCCGTTTTCAGATAGCCCTCAATGCAAAGGCTCTAGACGCAAATATTGGTGTGAGAGCTAATTCAATCAAGGAAACACTGCATGTTGGTGAAGGGCATATTGAAGAAGGATCAGCCGAGTGGTTCTTGTGGGAGAACAACTCCATTTGGCTCACTAACTTCACACACCATCAACCTTTCAGGCAGCTCTCAAGGAAACTCAGTTTTCACACTCTATGCTTAGTGCCCTTTGAGTGCATTATCTAGGAATGAACCTGGTAGAGCATCCCACACAAACGAATGCACCACATGCGGGTTTCACATGCCACCAAGTCCACATTCACAGGCAACTTCAGCGCCACAGCCGTTTTCAGATAGCCCTCAATGCAAAGGCTCTAGACGCAAATATTGGTGTGAGAGCTAATTCAATCAAGGAAACACTGCATGTTGGTGAAGGGCATATTGAAGAAGGATCAGCCCAGTGGTTCTTGTGGGAGAACAACTCCATTTGGCTCACTAACTTCACACACCATCAGCCTTTCAGGCAGCTCTCAAGGAAACTCAGTTTTCACACTCTATGCTTAGTGCCCTTTGAGTGCATTATCTAGGAATGAACCTGGTAGAGCATCCCACACAAACGAATGCACCACATGCGGGTTTCACATGCCACCAACTCCACATTCACAGGCAACTTCAGCGCCACAGCCGTTTTCAGATAGCCCTCAATGCAAAGGCTCTAGACGCAAATATTGGTGTGAGAGCTAATTCAATCAAGGAAACACTGCATGTTGGTGAAGGGCATATTGAAGAAGGATCAGCCCAGTGGTTCTTGTGGGAGAACAACTCCATTTGGCTCACTAACTTCACACACCATCAGGCTTCCATGCAGCTCTCAAGGAAATTCAGTTTTCACACTCTATGCTTAGTGCCCTTTGAGTGCCTAGGACTGAAATGAAGCTTGGTGAGCATCCCACACAAACGAATGCTCCACATGCGGGTTTCACATGCCACCAACTCCACATTCACCGGCAACTTCAGCGCCACAGCCGTTTTCAGATAGCCTTCAATGCAAAGGCTCTAGACGCAAATATTGGTGTGAGAGCTAATTCAATCAAGGAAACACTGCATGTTGGTGAAGGGCATATTGAAGAAGGATCGGCCGAGTGGTTCTTGTGGGAGACAACTCCATTTGGCTCACTAACTTCACACACCATCAGGCTTCCAAGCAGCTCTCAAGGAAACTCAGTTTTCACACTCTATGCTTAGTGCCCTTTGAGTGCCTAGGACTGAAATGAAGCTTGGTGAGCATCCCACACAAAAGAATGCTCCACATGCGGGTTTCACATGCCACCAACTCCACATTCACAGGCAACTTCAGCGCCACAGCCGTTTTCAGATAGCCCTCAATGCAAAGGCTCTAGACGCAAATATTGGTGTGAGAGCTAATTCAATCAAGGAAACACTGCATGTTGGTGAAGGGCATATTGAAGAAGGATCGGCCGAGTGGTTCTTGTGGGAGAACAACTCCATTTGGCTCACTAACGTCACACACCATCAGGCTTCCTAGCAGCTCTCAAGGAAACTCAGTTTTCACACTCTATGCTTAGTGCCCTTTGAGTGCATTATCTAGGAATGAACCTGGTAGACCATCCCACACAAACGAATGCTCCACATGCGGGTTTCACATGCCACCAACTCCACATTTACAGGCAACTTCAGCGCCACAGCCGTTTTCAGATAGCCCTCAATGCAAAGGCTCTAGACGCAAATATTGGTGTGAGAGCTAATTCAATCAAGGAAACACTGCATGTTGGTGAAGGGCATATTGAAGAAGGATCAGCCGAGTGGATCTTATAGGAGAACAACTCCATTTGGCTCACTAACTTCACACACCATCAGGCTTCCAAGCAGCTCTCAAGGAAACTCAGTTTTCACACTCTATGCTTAGTGCCGTTTGAGTGCCTAGGACTGAAATGAAGCTTGGTGAGCATCCCACACAAACGAATGCTCCACATGCGGGTTTCACATGCCACCAACTCCACATTCACAGGCAACTTCAGCACCACAGCCGTTTTCAGATAGCCCTCAATGCAAAGGCTCTAGATGCAAATATTGGTGTGAGGGCTAATTCAATCAAGGAAACACTGCATGTTGGTGAAGGGCATATTGAAGAAGGATCAGCCGAGTGGTTCTTGTGGGAGAACAACTCCATTTGGCTCACTAACGTCACACACCTTAAGGCTTCATAGCAACTCTCAAGGAAACTTAGTTTTCATAATTTATGCTTAATGCCCTTTGAGTGCCTAGGACTGAAATGAAGCTAGGTGAGCATCCCACACAAACGAATGCTCCACATGCGGGTTTCACATGCCACCAACTCCACATTCACAGGCAACTTCAGCGCCACAGCCGTTTTCAGATAGCCATAAATGCAAAGGCTCTAGATGCAAATATTGGTGTGAGAGCTAATTCAATCAAGGAAACACTGCATGTTGGTGAAGGGCATATTGAAGAAGGATCAGCCGAGTGGTTCTTGTGGGAGAACAACTCCATTTGGCTCACTAACTTCACACACCATGAGACTTCCAAGCAGCTCTCAAGGAAACTCAGTTTTCACACTCTATGCTTAGTGCCCTTTGAGTGCATTATCTAGGAGTGAACCTGTTAGAGCATCCCACACAAACGAATGCTCCACATGCGGGTTTCACAAGCCACCAACTCCACATTCACAGGCAACTTCAGCGCCACAGCCGTTTTCAGATAGCCCTCAATGCAAAGGCTCTAGACGCAAATATTGGTGTGACAGCTAATTCAATCAAGGAAACACTGCATGTTGGTGAAGGGCATATTGAAGAAGGATCAGCCGAGTGGTTCTTGTGGGAGAACAACTCCATTTGGCTCACTAACTTCACACACCATCAGGCTTCATAGCAGCTCTCAAGGAAACTCAGTTTTCACACTCTATGCTTAGTGCCCTTTGAGTGCCTAGGTCTGAAATGAAGCTAGGTGAGCATCCCACACAAACGAATGCTCCACATGCAGGTTTCACATGCCACCAACTCCACATTCACAGGCAACTTCAGCGCCACAGCCGTTTTCAGATAGCCCTCAATGCAAAGGCTCTAGACGCAAATATTGGTGTGAGAGCTAATTCAATCAAGGAAACACTGCCTGTTGGTGAAGGGCATATTGAAGAAGGATCGGCCGAGTGGTTCTTGTGGGAGACAACTCCATTTGGCTCACTAACTTCACACACCATCAGGCTTCCAAGCAGCTCTCAAGGAAACTCAGTTTTCACAATCTATGCTTAGTGCCCTTTGAGTGCCTAGGACTGAAATGAAGCTTGGTGAGCATCCCACACAAACGAATGCTCCACATGCGGGTTTCACATGCCACCAACTCCACATTCACAGGCAACTTCAGCGCCACAGCCGTTTTCAGATAGCCCTCAATGCAAAGGCTCTAGAAGCTAATATTGGTGTGAGAGCTAATTCAATCAAGGAAACACTGCATGTTGGTGAAGGGCATATTGAAGAATGATCAGCCGAGTGGTTCTTGTGGGAGAACAACTCCATTTGGCTCACTAACTTCACACACCATCAGGCTTCCAAGCAGCTCTCAAGGAAACTCAGTTTTCACACTCTATGCTTAGTGCCCTTGGAGTGCATTATCTAGGAATGAACCTGGTAGAGCATCCCACACAAACGAATGCAACACATGCGGGTTTCACATGCCCCCAACTCCACATTCACAGGCAACTTCAGCGCCACAGCCGTTTTCAGATAGCCCTCAATGCAAAGGCTCTAGACGCAAATATTGGTGTGAGAGCTAATTCAATCAAGGAAACACTGCATGTTGGTGAAGGGCATATTGAAGAAGGATCAGCCCAGTGGTTCTTGTGGGAGAACAACTCCATTTGGCTCACTAACTTCACACACCATCAGGCTTCCAAGCAGCTCTCAAGGAAACTCAGTTTTCACACTCTATGCTTAGTGCCCTTTGAGTGCCTAGGACTGAAATGAAGCTGGTGAGCATCCCACACAAACGAATGCTCCACATGCGGGTTTCACATGCCACCAACTCCACATTCACAGGCAACTTCAGCACCACAGCCGTTTTCAGATAGCCCTCAATGCAAAGGCTCTAGACGTTAATATTGGTGTGAGAGCTAATTCAATCAAGGAAACACTGCATGTTGGTGAAGGGCATATTGAAGAAGGATCAGCCGAGTGGTTCTTGTGGGAGAACAACTCCATTTGGCTCACTAACTTCACACACCATCAACCTTTCAGGCAGCTCTCAAGGAAACTCAGTTTTCACACTCTATGCTTAGTGCCCTTAGAGTGCATTATCTAGGAATGAACCTGGTAGAGCATCCCACACAAACGAATGCACCACATGCGGGTTTCACATGCCACCAAGTCCACATTCACAGGCAACTTCAGCGCCACAGCCGTTTTCAGATAGCCCTCAATGCAAAGGCTCTAGACGCAAATATTGGTGTGAGAGCTAATTCAATCAAGGAAACACTGCATGTTGGTGAAGGGCATATTGAAGAAGGATCAGCCGAGTGGTTCTTGTGGGAGAACAACTCCATTTGGCTCACTAACTTCACACACCATCAGGCTTCCATGCAGCTCTCAAGGAAATTCAGTTTTCACACTCTATGCTTAGTGCCCTTTGAGTGCCTAGGACTGAAATGAAGCTTGGTGAGCATCCCACACAAACGAATGCTCCAAATGCGGGTTTCACATGCCACCAAGTCCACATTCACAGGCAACTTCAGCGCCACAGCCGTTTTCAGATAGCCCTCAATGCAAAGGCTCTAGACGCAAATATTGGTGTGAGAGCTAATTCAATCAAGGAAACACTGCATGTTGGTGAAGGGCATATTGAAGAAGGATCAGCCGAGTGGTTCTTGTGGGAGAACAACTCCATTTGGCTCACTAACTTCACACACCATCAGGCTTCATAGCAGCTCTCAAGGAAACTCAGTTTTCACACTCTATGCTTAGTGCCCTTTGAGTGCATTATCTAGGAATGAACCTGGTAGAGCATCCCACACAAACGAATGCACCACATGCGGGTTTCACATGCCACCAACTCCACATTCACAGGCAACTTCAGCGCCACAGCCGTTTTCAGATAGCCCTCAATGCAAAGGCTCTAGACGCAAATATTGGTGTGAGAGCTAATTCAATCAAGGAAACACTGCATGTTGGTGAAGGGCATATTGAAGAAGGATCGGCCGAGTGGTTCTTGTGGGAGAACAACTCCATTTGGCTCACTAACTTCACACACCATCAGGCTTCCAAGCAGCTCTCAAGGAAACTCAGTTTTCACACTCTATGCTTAGTGCCCTTTGAGTGCCTAGGACTGAAATGAAGCTTGGTGAGCATCCCACACAAACGAATGCTCCACATGCGGGTTTCACATGCCACCAACTCCACATTCACAGGCAACTTCAGCGCCACAGCCGTTTTCAGATAGCCCTCAATGCAAAGGCTCTAGACGTTAATATTGGTGTGAGAGCTAATTCAATCAAGGAAACACTGCATGTTGGTGAAGGGCATATTGAAGAAGGATCAGCCGAGTGGTTCTTGTGGGAGAACAACTCCATTTGGCTCACTAACTTCACACACCATCAACCTTTCAGGCTTCCAAGCAGCTCTCAAGGAAACTCAGTTTTCACACTCTATGCTTAGTGCCCTTTGAGTGCATTATCTAGGAATGAACCTGGTAGAGCATCCCACACAAACGAATGCACCACATGCGGGTTTCACATGCCACCAAGTCCACATTCACAGGCAACTTCAGCGCCACAGCCGTTTTCAGATAGCCCTCAATGCAAAGGCTCTAGACGCAAATATTGGTGTGAGAGCTAATTCAATCAAGGAAACACTGCATGTTGGTGAAGGGCATATTGAAGAAGGATCAGCCGAGTGGTTCTTGTGGGAGAACAACTCCATTTGGCTCACTAACTTCACACACCATCAGGCTTCCATGCAGCTCTCAAGGAAATTCAGTTTTCACACTCTATGCTTAGTGCCCTTTGAGTGCCTAGGACTGAAATGAAGCTTGGTGAGCATCCCACACAAACGAATGCTCCACATGCGGGTTTCACATGCCACCAAGTCCACATTCACAGGCAACTTCAGCGCCACAGCCGTTTTCAGATAGCCCTCAATGCAAAGGCTCTAGACGCAAATATTGGTGTGAGAGCTAATTCAATCAAGGAAACACTGCATGTTGGTGAAGGGCATATTGAAGAAGGATCAGCCGAGTGGTTCTTGTGGGAGAACAACTCCATTTGGCTCACTAACTTCACACACCATCAGGCTTCATAGCAGCTCTCAAGGAAACTCAGTTTTCACACTCTATGCTTAGTGCCCTTTGAGTGCATTATCTAGGAATGAACCTGGTAGAGCATCCCACACAAACGAATGCACCACATGCGGGTTTCACATGCCACCAACTCCACATTCACAGGCAACTTCAGCGCCACAGCCGTTTTCAGATAGCCCTCAATGCAAAGGCTCTAGACGCAAATATTGGTGTGAGAGCTAATTCAATCAAGGAAACACTGCATGTTGGTGAAGGGCATATTGAAGAAGGATCGGCCGAGTGGTTCTTGTGGGAGAACAACTCCATTTGGCTCACTAACTTCACACACCATCAGGCTTCCAAGCAGCTCTCAAGGAAACTCAGTTTTCACACTCTATGCTTAGTGCCCTTAGAGTGCATTATCTAGGAATGAACCTGGTAGAGCATCCCACACAAACGAATGCACCACATGCGGGTTTCACATGCCACCAAGTCCACATTCACAGGCAACTTCAGCGCCACAGCCGTTTTCAGATAGCCCTCAATGCAAAGGCTCTAGACGCAAATATTGGTGTGAGAGCTAATTCAATCAAGGAAACACTGCATGTTGGTGAAGGGCATATTGAAGAAGGATCAGCCGAGTGGTTCTTGTGGGAGAACAACTCCATTTGGCTCACTAACTTCACACACCATCAGGCTTCCATGCAGCTCTCAAGGAAATTCAGTTTTCACACTCTATGCTTAGTGCCCTTTGAGTGCCTAGGACTGAAATGAAGCTTGGTGAGCATCCCACACAAACGAATGCTCCAAATGCGGGTTTCACATGCCACCAAGTCCACATTCACAGGCAACTTCAGCGCCACAGCCGTTTTCAGATAGCCCTCAATGCAAAGGCTCTAGACGCAAATATTGGTGTGAGAGCTAATTCAATCAAGGAAACACTGCATGTTGGTGAAGGGCATATTGAAGAAGGATCAGCCGAGTGGTTCTTGTGGGAGAACAACTCCATTTGGCTCACTAACTTCACACACCATCAGGCTTCCAAGCAGCTCTCAAGGAAACTCAGTTTTCACACTCTATGCTTAGTGCCCTTTGAGTGCATTATCTAGGAATGAACCTGGTAGAGCATCCCACACAAACGAATGCACCACATGCGGGTTTCACATGCCACCAACTCCACATTCACAGGCAACTTCAGCGCCACAGCCGTTCTCAGATAGCCCTCAATGCAAAGGCTCTAGACGCAAATATTGGTGTGAGAGCTAATTCAATCAAGGAAACACTGCATGTTGGTGAAGGGCATATTGAAGAAGGATCGGCCGAGTGGTTCTTGTGGGAGAACAACTCCATTTGGCTCACTAACTTCACACACCATCAGGCTTCCAAGCAGCTCTCAAGGAAACTCAGTTTTCACACTCTATGCTTAGTGCCCTTAGAGTGCATTATCTAGGAATGAACCTGGTAGAGCATCCCACACAAACGAATGCACCACATGCGGGTTTCACATGCCCCCAACTCCACATTCACAGGCAACTTCAGCGCCACAGCCGTTTTCAGATAGCCCTCAATGCAAAGGCTCTAGACGCAAATATTGGTGTGAAAGCTAATTCAATCAAGGAAACAGTGCATGTTGGTGAAGGGCATATTGAAGAAGGATCGGCCGAGTGGTTCTTGTGGGAGAACAACTCCATTTGGCTCACTAACTTCACACACCTTCAGGCTTCATAGCAACTCTCAAGGAAACTTAGTTTTCACAATTTATGCTTAATGCCCTTTGAGTGCCTAGGACTGAAATGAAGCTTGTTGAGCATCCCACACAAACGAATGCTCCACATGCGGGTTTAACATGCCACCAACTCCACATTTACAGGCAACTTCAGCGCCACAGCCGTTTTCAGATAGCCCTCAATGCAAAGGCTCTAGATGCAAATATTGGTGTGAGAGCTAATTCAATCAAGGAAACACTGCATGTTGGTGAAGGGCATATTGAAGAAGGATCAGCCGAGTGGTTCTTGTGGGAGAACAACTCCATTTGGCTCACTAACTTCACACACCATCAGGCTTCCAAGCAGCTCTCAAGGAAACTCAGTTTTCACACTCTATGCTTAGTGCCCTTTGAGTGCATTATCTAGGAATGAACCAGGTAGAGCATCCCACACAAACGAATGCACCACATGCGGGTTTCACATGCCACCAACTCCACATTCACAGGCAACTTCAGCGCCACAGCTGTTTTCAGATAGCCCTCAATGCAAAGGCTCAAGACACAAATATTTGTGTGAGAGCTAATTCAAACAAGGAAACAGTGCATGTTGGTGATGGGCATATTGAAGAAGGATCAGCCGAGTGGTTCTTGTGGGAGAACAACTCCATTTGGCTCACTATCTTCACACACCATCAGGCTTCCGAGCAGCTCTCAAGGAAACTCAGTTTTCACACTCTATGCTTAGTGCCCTATGAGTGCCTAGGACTGAAATAAATCTTGGTAGAGCATCCCACACAAACGAATGCTCCACATGCGGGTTTCACATGCCACCAACTCCACATTCACAGGCAACTTCAGCACCACAGCCGTTTTCAGATAGCCCTCAATGCAAAGGCTCTAGATGCAAATATTGGTGTGAGAGCTAATTCAATCAAGGAAACACTGCATGTTGGTGAAGGGCATATTGAAGAAGGATCGGCCGAGTGGTTCTTGTGGGAGAACAACTCCATTTGGCTCACTAACTTCACACACCATCAGGCTTCCAAGTAGCTCTCAAGGAAACTCAGTTTTCACACTCTATGCTTAGTGCCCTTTGAGTGCATTATCTAGGAATGAACCAGGTAGGGCATCCCACACAAACGAATGCACCACATGCGGGTTTCACATGCCCCCAACTCCACATTCACAGGCAACTTCAGCGCCACAGCCGTTTTCAGATAGCCCTCAATGCAAAGGCTCTAGACACAAATATTGGTGTGAGAGCTAATTCAAACAAGGAAACAGTGCATGTTGGTGAAGGGCATATTGAAGAAGGATCAGGCGAGTCGTTCTTGTGGGAGAACAACTCCATTTGGCTCACTAACTTCACACACCATCAGGCTTCCATGCAGCTCTCAAGGAAACTCAGTTTTCACAATCTATGCATAGTGCCCTTTGAGTGCCTAGGACTGAAATGAAGCTTGGTGAGCATCCCACACAAACGAATGCTCCACATGCGGGTTTCACATGCCACCAACTCCACATTCTCAGGCAACTTCAGCGCCACAGCCGTTTTCAGATAGCCCTCAATGCAAAGGCTCTGGACGCAAATATTGGTGTGAGAGCTAATTCAATCAAGGAAACACTGCATGTTGGTGAAGGGCATATTGAAGAAGGATCAGCTGAGTCGTTTTCGTGGGAGAACAACTCCATTTGGCTCACTAACTTCACACACCATCAGGCTTCCAAGCAGCTCTCAAGGAAACTCAGTTTTCACACTCTATGCTTAGTGCCCTTTGAGTGCCTAGGACTGAAATGAAGCTTGGTGAGCATCCCACACAAACGAATGCTCCACATGCGGGTTTCACATGCCACCAACTCCACATTCACAGGCAACTTCAGCGCCACAGCCGTTTTCAGATAGCCCTCAATGCAAAGGCTCTAGACGCTAATATTGGTGTGAGAGCTAATTCAATCAAGGAAACACTGCATGTTGGTGAAGGGCATATTGAAGAAGGATCAGCCGAGTGGTTCTTGTGGGAGAACAACTCCATTTGGCTCACTAACTTCACACACCATCAACCTTTCAGGCAGCTCTCAAGGAAACTCAGTTTTCACACTCTATGCTTAGTGCCCTTTGAGTGCATTATCTAGGAATGAACCTGGTAGAGCATCCCACACAAACGAATGCACCACATGCGGGTTTCACATGCCACCAAGTCCACATTCACAGGCAACTTCAGCGCCACAGCCGTTTTCAGATAGCCCACAATGCAAAGGCTCTAGATGCAAATATTGGTGTGAGAGCTAATTCAATCAAGGAAACACTGCATGTTGGTGAAGGGCATATTGAAGAAGGATCAGCCGAGTGGTTCTTGTGGGAGAACAACTCCATTTGGCTCACTAACTTCACACACCATCAGGCTTCCATGCAGCTCTCAAGGAAATTCAGTTTTCACACTCTATGCTTAGTGCCCTTTGAGTGCCTAGGACTGAAATGAAGCTTGGTGAGCATCCCACACAAACGAATGCTCCACATGCGGGTTTAACATGCCACCAAGTCCACATTCACAGGCAACTTCAGCGCCACAGCCGTTTTCAGATAGCCCTCAATGCAAAGGCTCTAGACGCAAATATTGGTGTGAGAGCTAATTCAATCAAGGAAACACTGCATGTTGGTGAAGGGCATATTGAAGAAGGATTAGCCGAGTGGTTCTTGTGGGAGAACAACTCCATTTGGCTCACTAACTTCACACACCATCAGGCTTCCAAGCAGCTCTCAAGGAAACTCATGTTTCACACTCTATGCTTAGTGCCCTTTGAGTGCATTATCTAGGAATGAACCTGGTAGAGCATCCCACACAAAAGAATGCACCACATGCGGGTTTCACATGCCACCAACTCCACATTCACAGGCAACTTCAGCGCCACAGCCGTTCTCAGATAGCCCTCAATGCAAAGGCTCTAGACGCAAATATTGGTGTGAGAGCTAATTCAATCAAGGAAACACTGCATGTTGGTGAAGGGCATATTGAAGAAGGATCGGCCGAGTGGTTCTTGTGGGAGAACAACTCCATTTGGCTCACTAACTTCACACACCATCAGGCTTCCAAGCAGCTCTCAAGGAAACTCAGTTTTCACACTCTATGCTTAGTGCCCTTAGAGTGCATTATCTAGGAATGAACCTGGTAGAGCATCCCACACAAACGAATGCACCACATGCGGGTTTCACATGCCCCCAACTCCACATTCACAGGCAACTTCAGCGCCACAGCCGTTTTCAGATAGCCCTCAATGCAAAGGCTCTAGACGCAAATATTGGTGTGAGAGCTAATTCAATCAAGGAAACACTGCATGTTGGTGAAGGGCATATTGAAGAAGGATCGGCCGAGTGGTTCTTGTGGGAGAACAACTCCATTTGGCTCACTAACTTCACACACCATCAGGCTTCCAAGCAGCTCTCAAGGAAATTCAGTTTTCACACTCTATGCTTAGTGCCCTTTGAGTGCCTAGGACTGAAATGAAGCTTGGTGAGCATCCCACACAAACGAATGCTCCAAATGCGGGTTTCACATGCCACCAAGTCCACATTCACAGGCAACTTCAGCGCCACAGCCGTTTTCAGATAGCCCTCAATGCAAAGGCTCTGGACGCAAATATTGGTGTGAGAGCTAATTCAATCAAGGAAACACTGCATGTTGGTGAAGGGCATATTGAAGAAGGATCAGCTGAGTCGTTTTCGTGGGAGAACAACTCCATTTGGCTCACTAACTTCACACACCATCAGGCTTCCAAGCAGCTCTCAAGGAAACTCAGTTTTCACACTCTATGCTTAGTGCCCTTTGAGTGCCTAGGACTGAAATGAAGCTTGGTGAGCATCCCACACAAACGAATGCTCCACATGCGGGTTTCACATGCCACCAACTCCACATTCACAGGCAACTTCAGCGCCACAGCCGTTTTCAGATAGCCCTCAATGCAAAGGCTCTAGACGCTAATATTGGTGTGAGAGCTAATTCAATCAAGGAAACACTGCATGTTGGTGAAGGGCATATTGAAGAAGGATCAGCCGAGTGGTTCTTGTGGGAGAACAACTCCATTTGGCTCACTAACTTCACACACCATCAACCTTTCAGGCAGCTCTCAAGGAAACTCAGTTTTCACACTCTATGCTTAGTGCCCTTTGAGTGCATTATCTAGGAATGAACCTGGTAGAGCATCCCACACAAACGAATGCACCACATGCGGGTTTCACATGCCACCAAGTCCACATTCACAGGCAACTTCAGCGCCACAGCCGTTTTCAGATAGCCCACAATGCAAAGGCTCTAGATGCAAATATTGGTGTGAGAGCTAATTCAATCAAGGAAACACTGCATGTTGGTGAAGGGCATATTGAAGAAGGATCAGCCGAGTGGTTCTTGTGGGAGAACAACTCCATTTGGCTCACTAACTTCACACACCATCAGGCTTCCATGCAGCTCTCAAGGAAATTCAGTTTTCACACTCTATGCTTAGTGCCCTTTGAGTGTCTAGGACTGAAATGAAGCTTGGTGAGCATCCCACACAAACGAATGCTCCAAATGCGGGTTTCACATGCCACCAAGTCCACATTCACAGGCAACTTCAGCGCCACAGCCGTTTTCAGATAGCCCTCAATGCAAAGGCTCTAGACGCAAATATTGGTGTGAGAGCTAATTCAATCAAGGAAACACTGCATGTTGGTGAAGGGCATATTGAAGAAGGATCAGCCGAGTGGTTCTTGTGGGAGAACAACTCCATTTGGCTCACTAACTTCACACACCATCAGGCTTCCAAGCAGCTCTCAAGGAAACTCAGTTTTCACACTCTATGCTTAGTGCCCTTTGAGTGCATTATCTAGAAATGAACCTGGTAGAGCATCCCACACAAAAGAATGCACCACATGCGGGTTTCACATGCCACCAACTCCACATTCACAGGCAACTTCAGCGCCACAGCCGTTCTCAGATAGCCCTCAATGCAAAGGCTCTAGACGCAAATATTGGTGTGAGAGCTAATTCAATCAAGGAAACACTGCATGTTGGTGAAGGGCATATTGAAGAAGGATCGGCCGAGTGGTTCTTGTGGGAGAACAACTCCATTTGGCTCACTAACTTCACACACCATCAGGCTTCCAAGCAGCTCTCAAGGAAACTCAGTTTTCACACTCTATGCTTAGTGCCCTTAGAGTGCATTATCTAGGAATGAACCTGGTAGAGCATCCCACACAAACGAATGCACCACATGCGGGTTTCACATGCCCCCAACTCCACATTCACAGGCAACTTCAGCGCCACAGCCGTTTTCAGATAGCCCTCAATGCAAAGGCTCTAGACGCAAATATTGGTGTGAAAGCTAATTCAATCAAGGAAACAGTGCATGTTGGTGAAGGGCATTTTGAAGAAGGATCAGCCGAGTGGTTCTTGTGGGAGAACAACTCCATTTGGCTCACTAACGTCACACACCTTCAGGCTTCATAGCAACTCTCAAGGAAACTTAGTTTTCACAATTTATGCTTAATGCCCTTTGAGTGCCTAGGACTGAAATGAAGCTAGGTGAGCATCCCACACAAACGAATGCTCCACATGCGGGTTTAACATGCCACCAACTCCACATTTACAGGCAACTTCAGCGCCACAGCCGTTTTCAGATAGCCCTCAATGCAAAGGCTCTAGATGCAAATATTGGTGTGAGAGCTAATTCAATCAAGGAAACACTGCATGTTGGTGAAGGGCATATTGAAGAAGGATCGGCCGAGTGGTTCTTGTGGGAGAACAACTCCATTTGGCTCACTAACTTCACACACCATCAGGCTTCCAAGCAGCTCTCAAGGAAACTCAGTTTTCACACTCTATGCTTAGTGCCCTTTGAGTGCATTATCTAGGAATGAACCAGGTAGGGCATCCCACACAAACGAATGCACCACATGCGGGTTTCACATGCCCCCAACTCCACATTCACAGGCAACTTCAGCGCCACAGCCGTTTTCAGATAGCCCTCAATGCAAAGGCTCTAGACACAAATATTGGTGTGAGAGCTAATTCAAACAAGGAAACAGTGCATGTTGGTGAAGGGCATATTGAAGAAGGATCAGCCGAGTGGTTCTTGTGGGAGAACAACTCCATTTGGCTCACTAACTTCACACACCATCAGGCTTCCTAGCAGCTCTCAAGGAAACTCAGTTTTCACACTCTATGCTTAGTGCCCTTTGAGTGCCTAGGACTGAAATGAAGCTTGGTGAGCATCCCACACAAACGAATGCTCCACATGCGGGTTTCACATGCCACCAACTCCACATTCACAGGCAACTTCAGCGCCACAGCCGTTTTCAGATAGCCCTCAATGCAAAGGCTCTAGACGCTAATATTGGTGTGAGAGCTAATTCAATCAAGGAAACACTGCATGTTGGTGAAGGGCATATTGAAGAAGGATCAGCCGAGTGGTTCTTGTGGGAGAACAACTCCATTTGGCTCACTAACTTCACACACCATCAGGCTTCCAAGCAGCTCTCAAGGAAACTCAGTTTTCACACTCTATGCTTAGTGCCCTTTGAGTGCCTAGGACTGAAATGCAGCTTGGTGAGCATCCCACACAAACGAATGCACCAAATGCGGGTTTCACATGCCACCAACTCCACATTTACAGGCAACTTCAGCGCCACAGCCGTTTTCAGATAGCCCTCAATGCAAAGGCTCAAGACACAAATATTGGTGTGAGAGCTAATTCAATCAAGGAAACACTGCATGTTGGTGAAGGGAATATTGAAGAAGTATCAGCCCAGTGGTTCTTGTGGGAGAACAACTCCATTTGGCTCACTAACTTCACACACCATCAGCCTTTCAGGCAGCTCTCAAGGAAACTCAGTTTTCACACTCTATGCTTAGTGCCCTTTGAGTGCATTATCTAGGAATGAACCTGGTAGAGCATCCCACACAAACGAATGCTCCACATGCGGGTTTCACATGCCACCAAGTCCACATTCACAGGCAACTTCAGCGCCACAGCCGTTTTCAGATAGCCCTCAATGCAAAGGCTCTAGACGCAAATATTGGTGTGAGAGCTAATTCAATCAAGGAAACACTGCATGTTGGTGAAGGGCATATTGAAGAAGGATCAGCCGAGTGGTTCTTGTGGGAGAACAACTCCATTTGGCTCACTAACTTCACACACCATCAGGCTTCCAAGCAGCTCTCAAGGAAATTCAGTTTTCACACTCTATGCTTAGTGCCCTTTGAGTGCCTAGGACTGAAATGAAGCTTGGTGAGCATCCCACACAAACGAATGCTCCACATGCGGGTTTCACATGCCACCAACTCCACATTCACAGGCAACTTCAGTGCCACAGCCGTTTTCAGATAGCCCTCAATGCAAAGGCTCTAGATGCAAATATTGGTGTGAGAGCTAATTCAATCAAGGAAACACTGCATGTTGGTGAAGGGCATATTGAAGAAGGATCAGCCGAGTGGTTCTGGTGGGAGAACAACTCCATTTGGCTCACTAACTTCACACACCATCAGGCTTCCAAGCAGCTCTCAAGGAAACTCAGTTTTCACACTCTATGCTTAGTGCCCTTTGAGTGCATTATCTAGGAATGATCCTGGTAGAGCATCCCACACAAACGAATGCACCACATGCGGGTTTCACATGCCCCCAACTCCACATTCACAGGCAACTTCAGCGCCACAGCCGTTCTCAGATAGCCCTCAATGCAAAGGCTCTAGACGCAAATATTGGTGTGAGAGCTAATTCAATCAAGGAAACACTGCATGTTGGTGAACGGCATATTGAAGAAGGATCGGCCGAGTGGTTCTTGTGGGAGAACAACTCCATTTGGCTCACTAACTTCACACACCATCAGGCTTCCAAGCAGCTCTCAGGGAAACTCAGTTTTCACACTCTATGCTTAGTGCCCTTTGAGTGCCTAGGACTGAAATGAAGCTTGGTGGGCATCCCACACAAACGAATGCTACACATGGGGGTTTCACATGCCACCAACTCCACATTCACAGGCAACTTCAGCGCCACAGCCGTTTTCAGATAGCCCTCATTGCAAAGGCTCTAGACGCCAATATTGGTGTGAGAGCTAATTCAATCAAGGAAACACTGCATGTTGGTGAAGGGCATATTGAAGAAGGATCAGCCGAGTGGTTCTTGTGGGAGAACAACTCCATTTGGCTCACTAACTTCACACACCATCAGGCTTCCAAGCAGCTCTCAAGGAAACTCAGTTTTCACACTCTATGCTTAGTGCCCTTTGAGTGCATTATCTAGGAATGAACCTGGTAGAGCATCCCACACAAACGAATGCTCCACATGCGGGTTTCACATGCCACCAACTCCACATTCACAGGCAACTTCAGCGCCACAGCCATTTTCAGATAGCCCTCAATGCAAAGGCTCTAGATGCAAATATTGGTGTGAGAGCTAATTCAATCAAGGAAACACTGCATGTTGGTGAAGGGCATATTGAAGAAGGATCAGCCGAGTGGTTCTTGTGGGAGAACAACTCCATTTGGCTCACTAACGTCACACACCATCAGGCTTCCAAGCAGCTCTCAAGGAAACTCAGTTTTCACACTCTATGCTTAGTGCCCTTTGAGTGCATTATCAAGGAATGAACCAGGTAGAGCATCCCACACAAACGAATGCACCACATGCGGGTTTCACATGCCCCCAACTCCACATTCACAGGCAACTTCAGCGCCACAGCTGTTTTCAGATAGCCCTCAATGCAAAGGCTCTAGACACAAATATTGGTGTGAGAGCTAATTCAATCAAGGAAACACTGCATGTTGGTGAAGGGCATACTGAAGAAGGATCAGCCGAGTGGTTCTTGTGGGAGAACAACTCCATTTGGCTCACTAATTTCACACACCATCAGGCTTCCAAGCAGCTCTCAAGGAAACTGTTTTCACACTCTATGCTTAGTGCCCTTTGAGTGCCTAGGACTGAAATAAAGCTTGGTGAGCATCCCACACAAACGAATGCTCCACATGCGGGTTTCACATGCCACCAACTCCACATTCACAGGCAACTTCAGTGCCACAGCCGTTTTCAGATAGCCCTCAATGCAAAGGCTCTAGACGCAAATATTGGTGTGAGAGCTAATTCAATCAAGGAAACACTGCATGTTGGTGAAGGGCATATTGAAGAATGATCAGCCGAGTGGTTCTAGTGGGACAACAACTCCATTTGGCTCACTAACTTCACACACCATCAGGCTTCCAAGCAGCTCTCAAGGAAACTCAGTTTTCACACTCTATGCTTAGTGCCCTTTGAGTGCATTATCTAGGAATGAACCTGGTAGAGCATCCCACACAAACGAATGCACCACATGCGGGTTTCACATGCCACCAACTCCACATTCACAGGCAAATTCAGCGCCACAGCCGTTTTCAGATAGCCCTCAATGCAAAGGCTCTAGACGCAAATATTGGTGTGAGAGCTAATTCAATCAAGGAAACACTGCATGTTGGTGAAGGGCATATTGAAGAAGGATCAGCCGAGTGGTTCTTGTGGGAGAACAACTCCATTTGGCTCACTAACTTCACACACCATCAGGCTTCCAAGCAGCTCTCAAGGAAACTCAGTTTTCACACTCTATGCTTAGTGCCCTTAGAGTGCATTATCTAGGAATGAACCTGGTAGAGCATCCCACACAAATGACTGCTCCACATGCAGGTTTCACATGCCCCCAACTCCACATTCACAGGCAACTTCAGCGCCACAGCCGTTCTCAGATAGCCCTCAATGCAAAGGCTCTAGACGCAAATATTGGTGTGAGAGCTAATTCAATCAAGGAAACACTGCATGTTGGTGAAGGGCATATTGAAGAAGGATCGGCCGAGTGGTTCTTGTGGGAGAACAACTCCATTTGGCTCACTAATTTCACACACCATCAGGCTTCCAAGCAGCTCTCAAGGAAACTCAGTTTTCACACTCTATGCTTAGTGCCCTTTGAGTGCCTAGGACTGAAATAAAGCTTGGTGAGCATCCCACACAAACGAATGCTCCACATGCGGGTTTCACATGCCACCAACTCCACATTCACATGCAACTTCAGCGCCACAGCCGTTTTCAGATAGCCCTCAATGCAAAGGCTCTAGACGCAAATATTGGTGTGAGAGCTAATTCAATCAAGGAAACAATGCATGTTGGTGAAGGGCATATTGAAGAAGGATCGGCCGAGTGGTTCTTGTGGGAGACAACTCCATTTGGCTCACTAACTTCACACACCATCAGGCTTCCAAGCAGCTCTCAAGGAAACTCAGTTTTCACAATCTATGCTTAGTGCCCTTTGAGTGCCTAGGACTGAAATGAACCTTGGTGAGCATCCCACACAAACGAATGCTCCACATGCGGGTTTCACATGCCACCAACTCCACATTCACAGCCAACTTCAGCGCCACAGCCGTTTTCAGATAGCCCTCAATGCAAAGGCTCTAGAAGCTAATATTGGTGTGAGAGCTAATTCAATCAAGGAAACACTGCATGTTGGTGAAGGGCATATTGAAGAATGATCAGCCGAGTGGTTCTTGTGGGAGAACAACTCCATTTGGCTCACTAACTTCACACACCATCAGGCTTCCAAGCAGCTCTCAAGGAAACTCAGTTTTCACACTCTATGCTTAGTGCCCTTTGAGTGCATTATCTAGGAATGAACCTGGTAGAGCATCCCACACAAACGAATGCACCACATGCGGGTTTCACATGCCCCCAACTCCACATTCACAGGCAACTTCAGCGCCACAGCCGTTTTCAGATAGCCCTCAATGCAAAGGCTCTAGACGCAAATATTGGTGTGAGAGCTAATTCAATCAAGGAAACACTGCATGTTGGTGAAGGGCATATTGAAGAAGGATCAGCCGAGTGGTTCTTGTGGGAGAACAACTCCATTTGCCTCACTAACTTCACACACCATCAGGCTTCCAAGCAGCTCTCAAGGAAACTCAGTTTTCACACTCTATGCTTAGTGCCCTTTGAGTGCCTAGGACTGAAATGAAGCTTGGTGAGCATCCCACACAAACGAATGCTCCACATGCGGGTTTCACATGCCACCAACTCCACATTTACAGGCAACTTCAGCGCCACAGCCGTTTTCAGATAGCCCTCAATAGCAAACTCAAGACACAAATATTGGTGTGAGAGCTAATTCAATCAAGGAAACACTGCATGTTGGTGAAAGAAGGGCATATTGAAGAAGGATCAGCCCAGTGGTTCTTGTGGGAGAACAACTCCATTTGGCTCACTAACTTCACACACCATCAGCCTTTCAGGCAGCTCTCAAGGAAACTCAGTTTTCACACTCTATGCTTAGTGCCCTTTGAGTGCATTATCTAGGAATGAACCTGGTAGAGCATCCCACACAAACGAATGCACCACATGCGGGTTTCACATGCCACCAAGTCCACATTCACAGGCAACTTCAGCGCCACAGCCGTTTTCAGATAGCCCTCAATGCAAAGGCTCTAGACGCAAATATTGGTGTGAGAGCTAATTCAATCAAGGAAACACTGCATGTTGGTGAAGGGCATATTGAAGAAGGATCGGCCGAGTGGTTCTTGTGGGAGACAACTCCATTTGGCTCACTAACTTCACACACCATCAGGCTTCCAAGCAGCTCTCAAGGAAACTCAGTTTTCACAATCTATGCTTAGTGCCCTTTGAGTGCCTAGGACTGAAATGAAGCTTGGTGAGCATCCCACACAAACGAATGCTCCACATGCGGGTTTCACATGCCACCAACTCCACATTCACAGGCAACTTCAGCGCCACAGCCGTTTTCAGATAGCCCTCAATGCAAAGGCTTCTAGACGCAAATATTGGTGTGAGAGCTAATTCAATCAAGGAAACAATGCATGTTGGTGAAGGGCATATTGAAGAAGGATCAGCCGAGTGGTTCTTGTGGGAGAACAACTCCATTTGCCTCACTAACTTCACACACCATCAGGCTTCCAAGCAGCTCTCAAGGAAACTCAGTTTTCACACTCTATGCTTAGTGCCCTTTGAGTGCCTAGGGACTGAAATGAAGCTTGGTGAGCATCCCACACAAACGAATGCTCCACATGCGGGTTTCACACGCCACCAACTCCACATTCACAGGCAACTTCAGCGCCACAGCCGTTTTCAGATAGCCCTCAATGCAAAGGCTCTAGATGCAAATATTGGTGTGAGAGCTAATACAATCAAGGAAACACTGCATGTTGGTGAAGGGCATATTGAAGAAGGATCAGCCGAGTGGTTCTTGTGGGAGAACAACTCCATTTGGCTCACTAACTTCACACACCATCAGCCTTTCAGGCAGCTCTCAAGGAAACTCAGTTTTCACACTCTATGCTTAGTGCCCTTTGAGTGCATTATCTAGGAATGAACCTGGTAGAGCATCCCACACAAACGAATGCACCACATGCGGGTTTCACATGCCCCCAACTCCACATTCACAGGCAACTTCAGCGCCACAGCCGTTCTCAGATAGCCCTCAATGCAAAGGCTCTAGACGCAAATATTGGTGTGACAGCTAATACAATCAAGGAAACACTGCATGTTGGTGAAGGGCATATTGAAGAAGGATCAGCCGAGTGGTTCTTGTGGGAGAACAACTCCATTTGGCTCACTAACTTCACACACCATCAGGCTTCCAAGCAGCTCTCAAGGAAACTCAGTTTTCACACTCTATGCTTAGTGCCCTTTGAGTGCCTAGGACTGAAATGAAGCTAGGTGAGCATCCCACACACGAATGCTCCACATGCGGGTTTCACATGCCACCAACTCCACATTCACAGGCAACTTCAGCGCCACAGCCGTTTTCAGATAGCCCTCAATGCAAAGGCTCTAGAGGCAAATATTGGTGTGAGAGCTAATTCAATCAAGGAAACACTGCATGTTGGTGAAGGGCATATTGAAGAAGGATCGGCCGAGTGGTTCTTGTGGGAGACAACTCCATTTGGCTCACTAACTTCACACACCATCAGGCTTCCAAGCAGCTCTCAAGGAAACTCAGGTTTCACAATCTATGCTTAGTGCCCTTTGAGTGCCTAGGACTGAAATGAAGCTTGGTGAGCATCCCACACAAACGAATGCTCCACATGCGGGTTTCACATGCCACCAACTCCACATTCACAGGCAACTTCAGCGCCACAGCCGTTTTCAGATAGCCCTCAATGCAAAGGCTCTAGACGCAAATATTGGTGTGAGAGCTAATTCAATCAAGGAAACACTGCATGTTGGTGAAGGGCATATTGAAGAAGGATCAGCCGAGTGGTTCTTGTGGGAGAACAACTCCATTTGGCTCACTAACTTCACACACCATCAACCTTTCAGGAAGCTCTCAAGGAAACTCAGTTTTCACACTCTATGCTTAGTGCCCTTTGAGTGCATTATCTAGGAATGAACCTGGTAGAGCATCCCACACAAACGAATGCACCACATGCGGGTTTCACATGCCACCAAGTCCACATTCACAGGCAACTTCAGCGCCACAGCCGTTTTCAGATAGCCCTCAATGCAAAGGCTCTAGACGCAAATATTGGTGTGAGAGCTAATTCAATCAAGGAAACACTGCATGTTGGTGAAGGGGCATATTGAAGAAGGATCAGCCCAGTGGTTCTTGTGGGAGAACAACTCCATTTGGCTCACTAACTTCACACACCATCAGCCTTTCAGGCAGCTCTCAAGGAAACTCAGTTTTCACACTCTATGCTTAGTGCCCTTTGAGTGCATTATCTAGGAATGAACCTGGTAGAGCATCCCACACAAACGAATGCACCACATGCGGGGTTTCACATGCCACCAACTCCACATTCACAGGCAACTTCAGCGCCACAGCCGTTTTCAGATAGCCCTCAATGCAAAGGCTCTAGACGCAAATATTGGTGTGAGAGCTAATTCAATCAAGGAAACACTGCATGTTGGTGAAGGGGCATATTGAAGAAGGATCAGCCCAGTGGTTCTTGTGGGAGAACAACTCCATTTGGCTCACTAACTTCACACACCATCAGGCTTCCATGCAGCTCTCAAGGAAATTCAGTTTTCACACTCTATGCTTAGTGCCCTTTGAGTGCCTAGGACTGAAATGAAGCTTGGTGAGCATCCCACACAAACGAATGCTCCACATGCGGGTTTCACATGCCACCAACTCCACATTCACCGGCAACTTCAGCGCCACAGCCGTTTTCAGATAGCCTTCAATGCAAAGGCTCTAGACGCAAATATTGGTGTGAGAGCTAATTCAATCAAGGAAACACTGCATGTTGGTGAAGGGCATATTGAAGAAGGATCGGCCGAGTGGTTCTTGTGGGAGACAACTCCATTTGGCTCACTAACTTCACACACCATCAGGCTTCCAAGCAGCTCTCAAGGAAACTCAGTTTTCACACTCTATGCTTAGTGCCCTTTGAGTGCCTAGGACTGAAATGAAGCTTGGTGAGCATCCCACACAAAAGAATGCTCCACATGCGGGTTTCACATGCCACCAACTCCACATTCACAGGCAACTTCAGCGCCACAGCCGTTTTCAGATAGCCCTCAATGCAAAGGCTCTAGACGCAAATATTGGTGTGAGAGCTAATTCAATCAAGGAAACACTGCATGTTGGTGAAGGGCATATTGAAGAAGGATCGGCCGAGTGGTTCTTGTGGAAGAACAACTCCATTTGGCTCACTAACGTCACACACCATCAGGCTTCCTAGCAGCTCTCAAGGAAACTCAGTTTTCACACTCTATGCTTAGTGCCCTTTGAGTGCATTATCTAGGAATGAACCTGGTAGACCATCCCACACAAACGAATGCTCCACATGCGGGTTTCACATGCCACCAACTCCACATTTACAGGCAACTTCAGCGCCACAGCCGTTTTCAGATAGCCCTCAATGCAAAGGCTCTAGACGCAAATATTGGTGTGAGAGCTAATTCAATCAAGGAAACACTGCATGTTGGTGAAGGGCATATTGAAGAAGGATCAGCCGAGTGGATCTTATAGGAGAACAACTCCATTTGGCTCACTAACTTCACACACCATCAGGCTTCCAAGCAGCTCTCAAGGAAACTCAGTTTTCACACTCTATGCTTAGTGCCCTTTGAGTGCCTAGGACTGAAATGAAGCTTGGTGAGCATCCCACACAAACGAATGCTCCACATGCGGGTTTCACATGCCACCAACTCCACATTCACAGGCAACTTCAGCACCACAGCCGTTTTCAGATAGCCCTCAATGCAAAGGCTCTAGATGCAAATATTGGTGTGAGGGCTAATTCAATCAAGGAAACACTGCATGTTGGTGAAGGGCATATTGAAGAAGGATCAGCCGAGTGGTTCTTGTGGGAGAACAACTCCATTTGGCTCACTAACGTCACACACCTTAAGGCTTCATAGCAACTCTCAAGGAAA
Source organism: Ochotona princeps (assembly GCF_030435755.1). Taxonomy (NCBI): domain Eukaryota; kingdom Metazoa; phylum Chordata; class Mammalia; order Lagomorpha; family Ochotonidae; genus Ochotona; species Ochotona princeps. Next base: position 3,136 of record NW_026697038.1, on the reverse strand, counting down.
CTTAGTTTTCACAATTTATGCTTAATGCCCTTTGAGTGCCTAGGACTGAAATGAAGCTAGGTGAGCATCCCACACAAACGAATGCTCCACATGCGGGTTTAATATGCAGCCAACTCCACATTTACAGGCAACTTCAGCGCCACAGCCGTTTTCAGATAGCCATAAATGCAAAGGCTCTAGATGCAAATATTGGTGTGAGAGCTAATTCAATCAAGGAAACACTGCATGTTGGTGAAGGGCATATTGAAGAAGGATCAGCCGAGTGGTTCTTGTGGGAGAACAACTCCATTTGGCTCACTAACTTCACACACCATGAGACTTCCAAGCAGCTCTCAAGGAAACTCAGTTTTCACACTCTATGCTTAGTGCCCTTTGAGTGCATTATCTAGGAGTGAACCTGTTAGAGCATCCCACACAAACGAATGCTCCACATGCGGGTTTCACAAGCCACCAACTCCACATTCACAGCAACTTCAGCGCCACAGCCGTTTTCAGATAGCCCTCAATGCAAAGGCTCTAGACGCAAATATTGGTGTGACAGCTAATTCAATCAAGGAAACACTGCATGTTGGTGAAGGGCATATTGAAGAAGGATCAGCCGAGTGGTTCTTGTGGGAGAACAACTCCATTTGGCTCACTAACTTCACACACCATCAGGCTTCATAGCAGCTCTCAAGGAAACTCAGTTTTCACACTCTATGCTTAGTGCCCTTTGAGTGCCTAGGACTGAAATGAAGCTAGGTGAGCATCCCACACAAACGAATGCTCCACATGCAGGTTTCACATGCCACCAACTCCACATTCACAGGCAACTTCAGCGCCACAGCCGTTTTCAGATAGCCCTCAATGCAAAGGCTCTAGACGCAAATATTTGTGTGAGAGCTAATTCAATCAAGGAAACACTGCCTGTTGGTGAAGGGCATATTGAAGAAGGATCGGCCGAGTGGTTCTTGTGGGAGACAACTCCATTTGGCTCACTAACTTCACACACCATCAGGCTTCCAAGCAGCTCTCAAGGAAACTCAGTTTTCACAATCTATGCTTAGTGCCCTTTGAGTGCCTAGGACTGAAATGAAGCTTGGTGAGCATCCCACACAAACGAATGCTCCACATGCGGGTTTCACATGCCACCAACTCCACATTCACAGGCAACTTCAGCGCCACAGCCGTTTTCAGATAGCCCTCAATGCAAAGGCTCTAGAAGCTAATATTGGTGTGAGAGCTAATTCAATCAAGGAAACACTGCATGTTGGTGAAGGGCATATTGAAGAATGATCAGCCGAGTGGTTCTTGTGGGAGAACAACTCATTTGGCTCACTAACTTCACACACCATCAGGCTTCCAAGCAGCTCTCAAGGGAAACTCAGTTTTCACACTCTATGCTTAGTGCCCTTGGAGTGCATTATCTAGGAATGAACCTGGTAGAGCATCCCACACAAACGAATGCAACACATGCGGGTTTCACATGCCCCCAACTCCACATTCACAGGCAACTTCAGCGCCACAGCCGTTTTCAGATAGCCCTCAATGCAAAGCTCTAGACGCAAATATTGGTGTGAGAGCTAATTCAATCAAGGAAACACTGCATGTTGGTGAAGGGCATATTGAAGAAGGATCAGCCCAGTGGTTCTTGTGGGAGAACAACTCCATTTGGCTCACTAACTTCACACACCATCAGGCTTCCAAGCAGCTCTCAAGGAAACTCAGTTTTCACACTCTATGCTTAGTGCCCTTTGAGTGCCTAGGACTGAAATGAAGCTTGGTGAGCATCCCACACAAACGAATGCTCCACATGCGGGTTTCACATGCCACCAACTCCACATTCACAGGCAACTTCAGCACCAACAGCCGTTTTCAGATAGCCCTCAATGCAAAGGCTCTAGACGTTAATATTGGTGTGAGAGCTAATTCAATCAAGGAAACACTGCATGTTGGTGAAGGGCATATTGAAGAAGGATCAGCCGAGTGGTTCTTGTGGGAGAACAACTCCATTTGGCTCACTAACTTCACACACCATCAACCTTTCAGGCAGCTCTCAAGGAAACTCAGTTTTCACACTCTATGCTTAGTGCCCTTAGAGTGCATTATCTAGGAATGAACCTGGTAGAGCATCCCACACAAACGAATGCACCACATGCGGGTTTCACATGCCCCCAACTCCACATTCACAGGCAACTTCAGCGCCACAGCCGTTTTCAGATAGCCCTCAATGCAAAGGCTCTAGACGCAAATATTGGTGTGAGAGCTAATTCAATCAAGGAAACACTGCATGTTGGTGAAGGGCATATTGAAGAAGGATCAGCCGAGTGGTTCTTGTGGGAGAACAACTCCATTTGGCTCACTAACTTCACACACCATCAGGCTTCCATGCAGCTCTCAAGGAAATTCAGTTTTCACACTCTATGCTTAGTGCCCTTTGAGTGCCTAGGACTGAAATGAAGCTTGGTGAGCATCCCACACAAACGAATGCTCCAAATGCGGGTTTCACATGCCACCAAGTCCACATTCACAGGCAACTTCAGCGCCACAGCCGTTTTCAGATAGCCCTCAATGCAAAGGCTCTAGACGCAAATATTGGTGTGAGAGCTAATTCAATCAAGGAAACACTGCATGTTGGTGAAGGGCATATTGAAGAAGGATCAGCCGAGTGGTTCTTGTGGGAGAACAACTCCATTTGGCTCACTAACTTCACACACCATCAGGCTTCATAGCAGCTCTCAAGGAAACTCAGTTTTCACACTCTATGCTTAGTGCCCTTTGAGTGCATTATCTAGGAATGAACCTGGTAGAGCATCCCACACAAACGAATGCACCACATGCGGGTTTCACATGCCACCAACTCCACATTCACAGGCAACTTCAGCGCCACAGCCGTTTTCAGATAGCCCTCAATGCAAAGGCTCTAGACGCAAATATTGGTGTGAGAGCTAATTCAATCAAGGAAACACTGCATGTTGGTGAAGGGCATATTGAAGAAGGATCGGCCGAGTGGTTCTTGTGGGAGAACAACTCCATTTGGCTCACTAACTTCACACACCATCAGGCTTCCAAGCAGCTCTCAAGGAAACTCAGTTTTCACACTCTATGCTTAGTGCCCTTTGAGTGCCTAGGACTGAAATGAAGCTTGGTGAGCATA
>NW_026697037.1:0-68992 GCF_030435755.1 Ochotona princeps | reverse complement strand
ACCAACTCCACATTCACAGGCAACTTCAGCGCCACAGCCGTTTTCAGATAGCCCTCAATGCAAAGGCTCTAGACGCAAATATTGGTGTGAGAGCTAATTCAATCAAGGAAACACTGCATGTTGGTGAAGGGCATATTGAAGAAGGATCAGCCGAGTGGTTCATGTGGGAGAACAACTCCATTTGGCTCACTAACTTCACACACCATCAGGCTTCCAAGCAGCTCTCAAGGAAACTCAGTTTTCACACTCTATGCTTAGTGCCCTTTTCATGGCTAGGACTGAAATGAACCTGGTAGAGCATCCCACACAAACGAATGCTCCACATGCGGGTTTCACATGCCACCAACTCCACATTCACAGGCAACTTCAGCGCCACAGCCGTTTTCAGATAGCCCTCAATGCAAAGGCTCTAGACGCAAATATTGGTGTGAGAGCTAATTCAATCAAGGAAACAATGCATGTTGGTGAAGGGCATATTGAAGAAAGATCAGCCGAGTGGTTCTTGTGGGAGAACAACTCCATTTGGCTCACTAACTTCACACACCATCAGGCTTCCAAGCAGCTCTCAAGGAAACTCAGTTTTCACACTCTATGTTTAGTGCCCTTGAGTGCATTATCTAGGAATGAACCTGGTAGAGCATCCCACACAAACGAATGCTCCACATGCGGGTTTCACATGCCACCAACTCCACATTCACAGGCAACTTCAGCGCCACAGCCGTTTTCAGATAGCCCTCAATGCAAAGGCTCTAGACGCAAATATTGGTGTGAGAGCTAATTCAATCAAGGAAACACTGCATGTTGGTGAAGGGCATATTGAAGAAGGATCAGCCAAGTGGTTCTTGTGGGAGAACAACTCCATTTGGCTCACTAACTTCACACACCATCAGGCTTCCAAGCAGCTCTCAAGGAAACTCAGTTTTCACACTCTATGCTTAGTGCTCTTTGTGTGCCTAGGACTGAAATGAAGCTTGGTCAGCATCCCACACAAACGAATGCTCCACATGCGGGTTTCACATGCCACCAACTCCACATTCACAGGCAACTTCAGCGCCACAGCCGTTTTCAGATAGCCCTCAATGCAAAGGCTCTAGACGCAAATATTGGTGTGAGAGCTAATTCAATCAAGGAAACACTGCATGTTGGTGAAGGGCATATTGAAGAAGGATCAGCCGAGTGGTTCTTGTGGGAGAACAACTCCATTTGGCTCACTAACTTCACACACCATCAGGCTTCCAAGCAGCTCTCAAGGAAACTCAGTTTTCACACTCTATGCTTAGTGCCCTATGAGTGCCTAGGACTGAATTGAAGCTTGGAGAGCATCCCACATAAACGAATGCTCCACATGCGGGTTTCACATGCCACCAACTCCACATTCACAGGCAACTTCAGCGCCACAGCCGTTTTCAGATAGCCCTCAATGCAAAGGCTCTAGACGCAAATATTGGTGTGAGAGGTAATTCAATCAAGGAAACACTGCATGTTGGTGAAGGGCATATTGAAGAAGGATCAGCCGAGTGGTTCTTGTGGGAGAACAACTCCATTTGGCTCACTAACTTCACACACCATCAGGCTTCCAAGCAGCTCTCAAGGAAACTCAGTTTTCACACTCTATGCTTAGTGCCCTTTTCATGGCTAGGACTGAATTGAAGCTTGGAGAGCATCCCACATAAACGAATGCTCCACATGCGGGTTTCACATGCCACCAACTCCACATTCACAGGCAACTTCAGCGCCACAGCCGTTTTCAGATAGCCCTCAATGCAAAGGCTCTAGACGCAAATATTGGTGTGAGAGCTAATTCAATCAAGGACACACTGCATGTTGGTGAAGGGCATATTGAAGAAAGATCAGCCGAGTGGTTCTTGTGGGAGAACAACTCCATTTGGCTCACTAACTTCACACACCATCAGGCTTCCAAGCAGCTCTCAAGGAAACTCAATTTTCACACTCTATGCTTAGTGCCCTTTTCTTGGCAAGGACTGAAATGAACCTGGTAGAGCATCCCACACAAACGAATGCTCCACATGCGGGTTTCACATGCCACCAACTCCACATTCACAGGCAACTTCAGCGCCACAGCCGTTTTCAGATAGCCCTCAATGCAAAGGCTCTAGACGCAAATATTGGTGTGAGAGCTAATTCAATCAAGGAAACACTGCATGTTGGTGAAGGGCATATTGAAGAAGGATCAGCCGAGTGGTTCATGTGGGAGAACAACTCCATTTGGCTCACTAACTTCACACACCATCAGGCTTCCAAGCAGCTCTCAAGGAAACTCAGTTTTCACACTCTATGCTTAGTGCTCTTTGTGTGCCTAGGACTGAAATGAAGCTTGGTCAGCATCCCACACAAACGAATGCTCCACATGCGGGTTTCACATGCCACCAACTCCACATTCACAGGCAACTTCAGCGCCACAGCCGTTTTCAGATAGCCCTCAATGCAAAGGCTCTAGACGCAAATATTGGTGTGAGAGCTAATTCAATCAAGGAAACACTGCATGTTTGTGAAGGGCATATTGAAGAAGGATCAGCCGAGTGGTTCTTGTGGGAGAACAACTCCATTTGGCTCACTAACTTCACACACCATCAGGCTTCCAAGCAGCTCTCAAGGAAACTCAGTTTTCACACTCTATGCTTAGTGCCCTATGAGTGCATTATCTAGGAATGAACCTGGTAGAGCATCCCACACAAACGAATGCTCCACATGCGGGTTTCACATGCCACCAACTCCACATTCACAGGCAACTTCAGCGCCACAGTCGTTTTCAGCTAGCCCTCAATGCAAAGGCTCTAGACGCAAATATTGGTATGAGAGCTAATTCAATCAAGGAAACACTGCATGTTGGTGAAGGGCATATTGAAAAAGGATCAGCCGAGTGGTTCTTGTGGGAGAACAACTCCATTTGGCTCACTAACTTCACACACCATCAGGCTTCCAAGCAGCTCTCAAGGAAACTCAGTTTTCACACTCTATGCTTAGTGCCCTTTTCATGGCAAGGACTGAAATGAACCTGGTAGAGCATCCCACACAAACGAATGCTCCACATGCGGGTTTCACATGCCACCAACTCCACATTCACAGGCAACTTCAGCGCCACAGTCGTTTTCAGATAGCCCTCAATGCAAAGGCTCTAGACGCAAATATTGGTGTGAGAGCTAATTCAATCAAGGAAACACTGCATGTTGGTGAAGGGCATATTGAAGAAGGATCAGCCGAGTGGTTCTTGTGGGAGAACAACTCCATTTGGCTCACTAACTTCACACACCATCAGACTTCCAAGCAGCTCTCAAGGAAACTCAGTTTTCACACTCTATGCTTAGTGCTGTTTGTGTGCCTAGGACTGCAATGAAGCTTGGTCAGCATCCCACACAAACGAATGCTCCACATGCGGGTTTCACATGCCACCAACTCCACATTCACACGCAACTTCAGCGCCACAGCCGTTTTCAGATAGCCCTCAATGCAAAGGCTCTAGACGCAAATATTGGTGTGAGAGCTAATTCAATCAAGGAAACACTGCATGTTGGTGAAGGGCATATTGAAGAAGGATCAGCCAAGTGGTTCTTGTGGGAGAACAACTCCATTTGGCTCACTAACTTCACACACCATCAGGCTTCCAAGCAGCTCTCAAGGAAACTCAGTTTTCACACTCTATGTTTAGTGCCCTTTGAGTGCATTATCTAGGAATGAACCTGGTAGAGCATCCCACACAAACGAATGCTCCACATGCGGGTTTCACATGCCACCAACTCCACATTCACAGGCAACTTCAGCGCCACAGCCGTTTTCAGATAGCCCTCAATGCAAAGGCTCTAGACGCAAATATTGGTGTGAGAGCTAATTCAATCAAGGAAACACTGCATGTTGGTGAAGGGCATATTGAAGAAAGATCAGCCGAGTGGTTCTTGTGGGAGAACAACTCCATTTGGCTCACTAACTACACACACCATCAGGCTTCCAAGCAGCTCTCAAGGAAACTCAGTTTTCACACTCTATGCTTAGTGCCCTTTGAGTGCATTATCTAGGAATGAACCTGGTAGAGCATCCCACACAAACGAATGCTCCACATGCGGGTTTCACATGCCACCAACTCCACATTCACAGGCAACTTCAGCGCCACAGCCGTTTTCAGATAGCCCTCAATGCAAAGGCTCTAGACGCAAATATTGGTGTGAGAGCTAATTCAATCAAGGAAACACTGCATGTTGGTGAAGGGCATATTGAAGAAGGATCAGCCGAGTGGTTCTTGTGGGAGAACAACTCCATTTGGCTCACTAACTTCACACACCATCAGGCTTCCAAGCAGCTCTCAAGGAAACTCAGTTTTCACACTCTATGCTTAGTGCCCTTTTCATGGCTAGGACTGAAATGAACCTGGTAGAGCATACCACACAAACGAATGCTCCACATGCGGGTTTCACATGCCACCAACTCCACATTCACAGGCAACTTCAGCGCCACAGTCGTTTTCAGATAGCCCTCAATGCAAAGGCTCTAGACGCAAATATTGGTGTGAGAGCTAATTCAATCAAGGAAACACTGCATGTTGGTGAAGGGCATATTGAAGAAGGATCAGCCGAGTGGTTCTTGTGGGAGAACAACTCCATTTGGCTCACTAACTTCACACACCATCAGGCTTCCAAGCAGCTCTCAAGGAAACTCAGTTTTCACACTCTATGCTTAGTGCCCTTTGAGTGCATTATCTAGGAATGAACCTGGTAGAGCATCCCACACAAACGAATGCTCCACATGCGGGTTTCACATGCCACCAACTCCACATTCACAGGCAACTTCAGCGCCACAGCCGTTTTCAGATAGCCCTCAATGCAAAGGCTCTAGACGCAAATATTGGTGTGAGAGCTAATTCAATCAAGGAAACACTGCATGTTGGTGAAGGGCATATTGAAGAAGGATCAGCCGAGTGGTTCATGTGGGAGAACAACTCCATTTGGCTCACTAACTTCACACACCATCAGGCTTCCAAGCAGCTCTCAAGGAAACTCAGTTTTCACACTCTATGCTTAGTGCTCTTTGTGTGCCTAGGACTGAAATGAAGCTTGGTCAGCATCCCACACAAACGAATGCTCCACATGCGGGTTTCACATGCCACCAACTCCACATTCACAGGCAACTTCAGCGCCACAGCCGTTTTCAGATAGCCCTCAATGCAAAGGCTCTAGACGCAAATATTGGTGTGAGAGCTAATTCAATCAAGGAAACACTGCATGTTTGTGAAGGGCATATTGAAGAAGGATCAGCCGAGTGGTTCTTGTGGGAGAACAACTCCATTTGGCTCACTAACTTCACACACCATCAGGCTTCCAAGCAGCTCTCAAGGAAACTCAGTTTTCACACTCTATGCTTAGTGCCCTATGAGTGCATTATCTAGGAATGAACCTGGTAGAGCATCCCACACAAACGAATGCTCCACATGCGGGTTTCACATGCCACCAACTCCACATTCACAGGCAACTTCAGCGCCACAGTCGTTTTCAGCTAGCCCTCAATGCAAAGGCTCTAGACGCAAATATTGGTATGAGAGCTAATTCAATCAAGGAAACACTGCATGTTGGTGAAGGGCATATTGAAAAAGGATCAGCCGAGTGGTTCTTGTGGGAGAACAACTCCATTTGGCTCACTAACTTCACACACCATCAGGCTTCCAAGCAGCTCTCAAGGAAACTCAGTTTTCACACTCTATGCTTAGTGCCCTTTTCATGGCAAGGACTGAAATGAACCTGGTAGAGCATCCCACACAAACGAATGCTCCACATGCGGGTTTCACATGCCACCAACTCCACATTCACAGGCAATTTCAGCGCCACAGTCGTTTTCAGATAGCCCTCAATGCAAAGGCTCTAGACGCAAATATTGGTGTGAGAGCTAATTCAATCAAGGAAACACTGCATGTTGGTGAAGGGCATATTGAAGAAGGATCAGCCGAGTGGTTCTTGTGGGAGAACAACTCCATTTGGCTCACTAACTTCACACACCATCAGACTTCCAAGCAGCTCTCAAGGAAACTCAGTTTTCACACTCTATGCTTAGTGCTGTTTGTGTGCCTAGGACTGCAATGAAGCTTGGTCAGCATCCCACACAAACGAATGCTCCACATGCGGGTTTCACATGCCACCAACTCCACATTCACACGCAACTTCAGCGCCACAGCCGTTTTCAGATAGCCCTCAATGCAAAGGCTCTAGACGCAAATATTGGTGTGAGAGCTAATTCAATCAAGGAAACACTGCATGTTGGTGAAGGGCATATTGAAGAAGGATCAGCCAAGTGGTTCTTGTGGGAGAACAACTCCATTTGGCTCACTAACTTCACACACCATCAGGCTTCCAAGCAGCTCTCAAGGAAACTCAGTTTTCACACTCTATGTTTAGTGCCCTTTGAGTGCATTATCTAGGAATGAACCTGGTAGAGCATCCCACACAAACGAATGCTCCACATGCGGGTTTCACATGCCACCAACTCCACATTCACAGGCAACTTCAGCGCCACAGCCGTTTTCAGATAGCCCTCAATGCAAAGGCTCTAGACGCAAATATTGGTGTGAGAGCTAATTCAATCAAGGAAACACTGCATGTTGGTGAAGGGCATATTGAAGAAAGATCAGCCGAGTGGTTCTTGTGGGAGAACAACTCCATTTGGCTCACTAACTACACACACCATCAGGCTTCCAAGCAGCTCTCAAGGAAACTCAGTTTTCACACTCTATGCTTAGTGCCCTTTGAGTGCATTATCTAGGAATGAACCTGGTAGAGCATCCCACACAAACGAATGCTCCACATGCGGGTTTCACATGCCACCAACTCCACATTCACAGGCAACTTCAGCGCCACAGCCGTTTTCAGATAGCCCTCAATGCAAAGGCTCTAGACGCAAATATTGGTGTGAGAGCTAATTCAATCAAGGAAACACTGCATGTTGGTGAAGGGCATATTGAAGAAGGATCAGCCGAGTGGTTCTTGTGGGAGAACAACTCCATTTGGCTCACTAACTTCACACACCATCAGGCTTCCAAGCAGCTCTCAAGGAAACTCAGTTTTCACACTCTATGCTTAGTGCCCTTTTCATGGCTAGGACTGAAATGAACCTGGTAGAGCATCCCACACAAACGAATGCTCCACATGCGGGTTTCACATGCCACCAACTCCACATTCACAGGCAACTTCAGCGCCACAGTCGTTTTCAGATAGCCCTCAATGCAAAGGCTCTAGACGCAAATATTGGTGTGAGAGCTAATTCAATCAAGGAAACACTGCATGTTGGTGAAGGGCATATTGAAGAAGGATCAGCCAAGTGGTTCTTGTGGGAGAACAACTCCATTTGGCTCACTAACTTCACACACCATCAGGCTTCCAAGCAGCTCTCAAGGAAACTCAGTTTTCACACTCTATGCTTAGTGCCCTTTGAGTGCATTATCTAGGAATGAACCTGGTAGAGCATCCCACACAAACGAATGCTCCACATGCGGGTTTCACATGCCACCAACTCCACATTCACAGGCAACTTCAGCGCCACAGCCGTTTTCAGATAGCCCTCAATGCAAAGGCTCTAGACGCAAATATTGGTGTGAGAGCTAATTCAATCAAGGAAACACTGCATGTTGGTGAAGGGCATATTGAAGAAGGATCAGCCGAGTGGTTCTTGTGGGAGAACAACTCCATTTGGCTCACTAACTTCACACACCATCAGGCTTCCAAGCAGCTCTCAAGGAAACTCAGTTTTCACACTCTATGTTTAGTGCCCTTTGAGTGCATTATCTAGGAATGAACCTGGTAGAGCATCCCACACAAACGAATGCTCCACATGCGGGTTTCACATGCCACCAACTCCAGATTCACAGGCAACTTCAGCGCCACAGCCGTTTTCAGATAGCCCTCAATGCAAAGGCTCTAGACGCAAATATTGGTGTGAGAGCTAATTCAATCAAGGAAACACTGCATGTTGGTGAAGGGCATATTGAAGAAAGATCAGCCGAGTGGTTCTTGCGGGAGAACAACTCCATTTGGCTCACTAACTTCACACACCATCAGGCTTCCAAGCAGCTCTCAAGGAAACTCAGTTTTCACACTCTATGCTTAGTGCCCTTTGAGTGCATTATCTAGGAATGAACCTGGTAGAGCATCCCACACAAACGAATGCTCCACATGCGGGTTTCACATGCCACCAACTCCACATTCACAGGCAACTTCAGCGCCAGGGCCGTTTTCAGATAGCCCTCAATGCAAAGGCTCTAGACGCAAATATTGGTGTGAGAGCTAATTCAATCAAGGAAACACTGCATGTTGGTGAAGGGCATATTGAAGAAGGATCAGCCGAGTGGTTCTTGTGGGAGAACAACTCCATTTGGCTCACTAACTTCACACACCATCAGGCTTCCAAGCAGCTCTCAAGGAAACTCAGTTTTCACACTCTATGCTTAGTGCCCTTTTCATGGAAAGGACTGAAATGAACCTGGTAGAGCATCCCACACAAACGAATGCTCCACATGCGGGTTTCACATGCCACCAACTCCACATTCACAGGCAACTTCAGCGCCACAGTCGTTTTCAGATAGCCCTCAATGCAAAGGCTCTAGACGCAAATATTGGTGTGAGAGCTAATTCAATCAAGGAAACACTGCATGTTGGTGAAGGGCATATTGAAGAAGGATCAGCCAAGTGGTTCTTGTGGGAGAACAACTCCATTTGGCTCACTAACTTCACACACCATCAGGCTTCCAAGCAGCTCTCAAGGAAACTCAGTTTTCACACTCTATGCTTAGTGCCCTTTGAGTGCATTATCTAGGAATGAACCTGGTAGAGCATCCCACACAAACGAATGCTCCACATGCGGGTTTCACATGCCACCAACTCCAGATTCACAGGCAACTTCAGCGCCACAGCCGTTTTCAGATAGCCCTCAATGCAAAGGCTCTAGACGCAAATATTGGTGTGAGAGCTAATTCAATCAAGGAAACACTGCATGTTGGTGAAGGGCATATTGAAGAAGGATCAGCCGAGTGGTTCTTGTGGGAGAACAACTCCATTTGGCTCACTAACTTCACACACCATCAGGCTTCCAAGCAGCTCTCAAGGAAACTCAGTTTTCACACTCTATGTTTAGTGCCCTTTGAGTGCATTATCTAGGAATGAACCTGGTAGAGCATCCCACACAAACGAATGCTCCACATGCGGGTTTCACATGCCACCAACTCCACATTCACAGGCAACTTCAGCGCCACAGCCGTTTTCAGATAGCCCTCAATGCAAAGGCTCTAGACGCAAATATTGGTGTGAGAGCTAATTCAATCAAGGAAACACTGCATGTTGGTGAAGGGCATATTGAAGAAAGATCAGCCGAGTGGTTCTTGTGGAAGAACAACTCCATTTGGCTCACTAACTTCACACACCATCAGGCTTCCAAGCAGCTCTCAAGGAAACTCAGTTTTCACACTCTATGCTTAGTGCTGTTTGTGTGCCTAGGACTGCAATGAAGCTTGGTCAGCATCCCACACAAACGAATGCTCCACATGCGGGTTTCACATGCCACCAACTCCACATTCACAGGCAACTTCAGCGCCACAGCCGTTTTCAGATAGCCCTCAATGCAAAGGCTCTAGACGCAAATATTGGTGTGAGAGCTAATTCAATCAAGGAAACACTGCATGTTGGTGAAGGGCATATTGAAGAAAGATCAGCCGAGTGGTTCTTGTGGGAGAACAACTCCATTTGGCTCACTAACTACACACACCATCAGGCTTCCAAGCAGCTCTCAAGGAAACTCAGTTTTCACACTCTATGCTTAGTGCCCTTTGAGTGCATTATCTAGGAATGAACCTGGTAGAGCATCCCACACAAACGAATGCTCCACATGCGGGTTTCACATGCCACCAACTCCACATTCACAGGCAACTTCAGCGCCACAGCCGTTTTCAGATAGCCCTCAATGCAAAGGCTCTAGACGCAAATATTGGTGTGAGAGCTAATTCAATCAAGGAAACACTGCATGTTGGTGAAGGGCATATTGAAGAAGGATCAGCCAAGTGGTTCTTGTGGGAGAACAACTCCATTTGGCTCACTAACTTCACACACCATCAGGCTTCCAAGCAGCTCTCAAGGAAACTCAGTTTTCACACTCTATGCTTAGTGCCCTTTGAGTGCATTATCTAGGAATGAACCTGGTAGAGCATCCCACACAAACGAATGCTCCACATGCGGGTTTCACATGCCACCAACTCCACATTCACAGGCAACTTCAGCGCCACAGCCGTTTTCAGATAGCCCTCAATGCAAAGGCTCTAGACGCAAATATTGGTGTGAGAGCTAATTCAATCAAGGAAACACTGCATGTTGGTGAAGGGCATATTGAAGAAGGATCAGCCGAGTGGTTCTTGTGGGAGAACAACTCCATTTGGCTCACTAACTTCACACACCATCAGGCTTCCAAGCAGCTCTCAAGGAAACTCAGTTTTCACACTCTATGTTTAGTGCCCTTTGAGTGCATTATCTAGGAATGAACCTGGTAGAGCATCCCACACAAACGAATGCTCCACATGCGGGTTTCACATGCCACCAACTCCAGATTCACAGGCAACTTCAGCGCCACAGCCGTTTTCAGATAGCCCTCAATGCAAAGGCTCTAGACGCAAATATTGGTGTGAGAGCTAATTCAATCAAGGAAACACTGCATGTTGGTGAAGGGCATATTGAAGAAAGATCAGCCGAGTGGTTCTTGCGGGAGAACAACTCCATTTGGCTCACTAACTTCACACACCATCAGGCTTCCAAGCAGCTCTCAAGGAAACTCAGTTTTCACACTCTATGCTTAGTGCCCTTTGAGTGCATTATCTAGGAATGAACCTGGTAGAGCATCCCACACAAACGAATGCTCCACATGCGGGTTTCACATGCCACCAACTCCACATTCACAGGCAACTTCAGCGCCAGGGCCGTTTTCAGATAGCCCTCAATGCAAAGGCTCTAGACGCAAATATTGGTGTGAGAGCTAATTCAATCAAGGAAACACTGCATGTTGGTGAAGGGCATATTGAAGAAGGATCAGCCGAGTGGTTCTTGTGGGAGAACAACTCCATTTGGCTCACTAACTTCACACACCATCAGGCTTCCAAGCAGCTCTCAAGGAAACTCAGTTTTCACACTCTATGCTTAGTGCCCTTTTCATGGAAAGGACTGAAATGAACCTGGTAGAGCATCCCACACAAACGAATGCTCCACATGCGGGTTTCACATGCCACCAACTCCACATTCACAGGCAACTTCAGCGCCACAGTCGTTTTCAGATAGCCCTCAATGCAAAGGCTCTAGACGCAAATATTGGTGTGAGAGCTAATTCAATCAAGGAAACACTGCATGTTGGTGAAGGGCATATTGAAGAAGGATCAGCCAAGTGGTTCTTGTGGGAGAACAACTCCATTTGGCTCACTAACTTCACACACCATCAGGCTTCCAAGCAGCTCTCAAGGAAACTCAGTTTTCACACTCTATGCTTAGTGCCCTTTGAGTGCATTATCTAGGAATGAACCTGGTAGAGCATCCCACACAAACGAATGCTCCACATGCGGGTTTCACATGCCACCAACTCCAGATTCACAGGCAACTTCAGCGCCACAGCCGTTTTCAGATAGCCCTCAATGCAAAGGCTCTAGACGCAAATATTGGTGTGAGAGCTAATTCAATCAAGGAAACACTGCATGTTGGTGAAGGGCATATTGAAGAAGGATCAGCCGAGTGGTTCTTGTGGGAGAACAACTCCATTTGGCTCACTAACTTCACACACCATCAGGCTTCCAAGCAGCTCTCAAGGAAACTCAGTTTTCACACTCTATGTTTAGTGCCCTTTGAGTGCATTATCTAGGAATGAACCTGGTAGAGCATCCCACACAAACGAATGCTCCACATGCGGGTTTCACATGCCACCAACTCCACATTCACAGGCAACTTCAGCGCCACAGCCGTTTTCAGATAGCCCTCAATGCAAAGGCTCTAGACGCAAATATTGGTGTGAGAGCTAATTCAATCAAGGAAACACTGCATGTTGGTGAAGGGCATATTGAAGAAAGATCAGCCGAGTGGTTCTTGTGGAAGAACAACTCCATTTGGCTCACTAACTTCACACACCATCAGGCTTCCAAGCAGCTCTCAAGGAAACTCAGTTTTCACACTCTATGCTTAGTGCCCTTTGAGTGCATTATCTAGGAATGAACCTGGTAGAGCATCCCACACAAACGAATGCTCCACATGCGGGTTTCACATGCCACCAACTCCACATTCACAGGCAACTTCAGCGCCACAGCCGTTTTCAGATAGCCCTCAATGCAAAGGCTCTAGACGCAAATATTGGTGTGAGAGCTAATTCAATCAAGGAAACACTGCATGTTGGCGAAGGGCATATTGAAGAAGGATCAGCCGAGTGGTTCTTGTGGGAGAACAACTCCATTTGGCTCACTAACTTCACACACCATCAGGCTTCCAAGCAGCTCTCAAGGAAACTCAGTTTTCACACTCTATGCTTAGTGCCCTTTTCATGGCTAGGAGTGAAATGAACCTGGTAGAGCATCCCACACAAACGAATGCTCCACATGCGGGTTTCACATGCCACCAACTCCACATTCACAGGCAACTTCAGCGCCACAGCCGTTTTCAGATAGCCCTCAATGCAAAGGCTCTAGACGCAAATATTGGTGTGAGAGCTAATTCAATCAAGGAAACAATGCATGTTGGTGAAGGGCATATTGAAGAAAGATCAGCCGAGTGGTTCTTGTGGGAGAACAACTCCATTTGGCTCACTAACTTCACACACCATCAGGCTTCCAAGCAGCTCTCAAGGAAACTCAGTTTTCACACTCTATGCTTAGTGCCCTATGAGTGCCTCGGACTGAATTGAAGCTTGGAGAGCATCCCACATAAACGAATGCTCCACATGCGGGTTTCACATGCCACCAACTCCACATTCACAGGCAACTTCAGCGCCACAGCCGTTTTCAGATAGCCCTCAATGCAAAGGCTCTAGACGCAAATATTGGTGTGAGAGCTAATTCAATCAAGGAAACACTGCATGTTGGTGAAGGGCATATTGAAGAAGGATCAGCCGAGTGGTTCTTGTGGGAGAACAACTCCATTTGGCTCACTAACTTCACACACCATCAGGCTTCCAAGCAGCTCTCAAGGAAACTCAGTTTTCACACTCTATGCTTAGTGCCCTTTTCATGGCTAGGACTGAATTGAAGCTTGGAGAGCATCCCACATAAACGAATGCTCCACATGCGGGTTTCACATGCCACCAACTCCACATTCACAGGCAACTTCAGCGCCACAGCCGTTTTCAGATAGCCCTCAATGCAAAGGCTCTAGACGCAAATATTGGTGTGAGAGGTAATTCAATCAAGGAAACACTGCATGTTGGTGAAGGGCATATTGAAGAAGGATCAGCCGAGTGGTTCTTGTGGGAGAACAACTCCATTTGGCTCACTAACTTCACACACCATCAGGCTTCCAAGCAGCTCTCAAGGAAACTCAGTTTTCACACTCTATGCTTAGTGCCCTATGAGTGCATTATCTAGGAATGAACCTGGTAGAGCATCCCACACAAACGAATGCTCCACATGCGGGTTTCACATGCCACCAACTCCACATTCACAGGCAACTTCAGCGCCACAGTCGTTTTCAGATAGCCCTCAATGCAAAGGCTCTAGACACAAATATTGGTGTGAGAGCTAATTCAATCAAGGACACACTGCATGTTGGTGAAGGGCATATTGAAGAAGGATCAGCCGAGTGGTTCTTGCGGGAGAACAACTCCATTTGGCTCACTAACTTCACACACCCTCAGGCTTCCAAGCAGCTCTCAAGGAAACTCAGTTTTCACACTCTATGCTTAGTGCCCTATGAGTGCCTCGGACTGAATTGAAGCTTGGAGAGCATCCCACATAAACGAATGCACCACATGCGAGTTTCACATGCCACCAACTCCACATTCACAGGCAACTTCAGCGCCACAGCCGTTTCAGATAGCCCTCAATGCAAAGGCTCTAGACGCAAATATTGGTGTGAGAGGTAATTCAATCAAGGAAACACTGCATGTTGGTGAAGGGCATATTGAAGAAGGATCAGCCGAGTGGTTCTTGTGGGAGAACAACTCCATTTGGCTCACTAACTTCACACACCATCAGGCTTCCAAGCAGCTCTCAAGGAAACTCAGTTTTCACACTCTATGCTTAGTGCCCTATGAGTGCATTATCTAGGAATGAACCTGGTAGAGCATCCCACACAAACGAATGCTCCACATGCGGGTTTCACATGGCCACCAACTCCACATTCACAGGCAACTTCAGCGCCACAGTCGTTTTCAGATAGCCCTCAATGCAAAGGCTCTAGACACAAATATTGGTGTGAGAGCTAATTCAATCAAGGACACACTGCATGTTGGTGAAGGGCATATTGAAGAAGGATCAGCCGAGTGGTTCTTGTGGGAGAACAACTCCATTTGGCTCACTAACTTCACACACCATCAGGCTTCCAAGCAGCTCTCAAGGAAACTCAGTTTTCACACTCTATGCTTAGTGCCCTTTTCATGGCATGGACTGAAATGAACCTGGTAGAGCATCCCACACAAACGAATGCTCCACATGCGGGTTTCACATGCCACCAACTCCACATTCACAGGCAACTTCAGCGCCACAGTCGTTTTCAGATAGCCCTCAATGCAAAGGCTCTAGACGCAAATATTGGTGTGAGAGCTAATTCAATCAAGGAAACACTGCATGTTGGTGAAGGGCATATTGAAGAAGGATCAGCCGAGTGGTTCTTGTGGGAGAACAACTCCATTTGGCTCACTAACTTCACACACCATCAGACTTCCAAGCAGCTCTCAAGGAAACTCAGTTTTCACACTCTATGCTTAGTGCTGTTTGTGTGCCTAGGACTGAAATGAAGCTTGGTCAGCATCCCACACAAACGAATGCTCCACATGCGGGTTTCACATGCCACCAACTCCACATTCACAGGCAACTTCAGCGCCACAGCCGTTTTCAGATAGCCCTCAATGCAAAGGCTCTAGACGCAAATATTGGTGTGAGAGCTAATTCAATCAAGGAAACACTGCATGTTGGTGAAGGGCATATTGAAGAACGATCAGCCAAGTGGTTCTTGTGGGAGAACAACTCCATTTGGCTCACTAACTTCACACACCATCAGGCTTCCAAGCAGCTCTCAAGGAAACTCAGTTTTCACACTCTATGTTTAGTGCCCTTTGAGTGCATTATCTAGGAATGAACCTGGTAGAGCATCCCACACAAACGAATGCTCCACATGCGGGTTTCACATGCCACCAACTCCACATTCACAGGCAACTTCAGCGCCACAGCCGTTTTCAGATAGCCCTCAATGCAAAGGCTCTAGACGCAAATATTGGTGTGAGAGCTAATTCAATCAAGGAAACACTGCATGTTGGTGAAGGGCATATTGAAGAAGGATCAGCCGAGTGGTTCTTGTGGGAGAACAACTCCATTTGGCTCACTAACTTCACACACCATCAGGCTTCCAAGCAGCTCTCAAGGAAACTCAGTTTTCACACTCTATGTTTAGTGCCCTTTGAGTGCATTATCTAGGAATGAACCTGGTAGAGCATCCCACACAAACGAATGCTCCACATGCGGGTTTCACATGCCACCAACTCCACATTCACAGGCAACTTCAGCACCACAGCCGTTTTCAGATAGCCCTCAATGCAAAGGCTCTAGACACAAATATTGGTGTGAGAGCTAATTCAATCAAGGAAACACTGCATGTTGGTGAAGGGCATATTGAAGAAAGATCAGCCGAGTGGTTCTTGTGGGAGAACAACTCCATTTGGCTCACTAACTTCACACACCATCAGGCTTCCAAGCAGCTCTCAAGGAAACTCAGTTTTCACACTCTATGCTTAGTGCCCTTTGAGTGCATTATCTAGGAATGAACCTGGTAGAGCATCCCACACAAACGAATGCTCCACATGCGGGTTTCACATGCCACCAACTCCACATTCACAGGCAACTTCAGCGCCACAGCCGTTTTCAGATAGCCCTCAATGCAAAGGCTCTAGACGCAAATATTGGTGTGAGAGCTAATTCAATCAAGGAAACACTGCATGTTGGTGAAGGGCATATTGAAGAAGGATCAGCCGAGTGGTTCTTGTGGGAGAACAACTCCATTTGGCTCACTAACTTCAC
The DNA here is from genome assembly GCF_030435755.1 of Ochotona princeps. Taxonomy (NCBI): domain Eukaryota; kingdom Metazoa; phylum Chordata; class Mammalia; order Lagomorpha; family Ochotonidae; genus Ochotona; species Ochotona princeps. The sequence goes on along the minus strand of NW_026697037.1, from coordinate 52,767 downwards.
ACACCATCAGGCTTCCAAGCAGCTCTCAAGGAAACTCAGTTTTCACACTCTATGCTTAGTGCCCTATGAGTGCCTCGGACTGAATTGAAGCTTGGAGAGCATCCCACATAAACGAATGCTCCACATGCGGGTTTCACATGCCACCAACTCCACATTCACAGGCAACTTCAGCGCCACAGCCGTTTTCAGATAGCCCTCAATGCAAAGGCTCTAGACGCAAATATTGGTGTGAGAGCTAATTCAATCAAGGAAACACTGCATGTTGGTGAAGGGCATATTGAAGAAGGATCAGCCGAGTGGTTCTTGTGGGAGAACAACTCCATTTGGCTCACTAACTTCACACACCATCAGGCTTCCAAGCAGCTCTCAAGGAAACTCAGTTTTCACACTCTATGCTTAGTGCCCTTTTCATGGCTAGGACTGAATTGAAGCTTGGAGAGCATCCCACATAAACGAATGCTCCACATGCGGGTTTCACATGCCACCAACTCCACATTCACAGGCAACTTCAGCGCCACAGCCGTTTTCAGATAGCCCTCAATGCAAAGGCTCTAGACACAAATATTGGTGTGAGAGCTAATTCAATCAAGGAAACACTGCATGTTGGTGAAGGGCATATTGAAGAAGGATCAGCCGAGTGGTTCTTGTGGGAGAACAACTCCATTTGGCTCACTAACTTCACACACCATCAGGCTTCCAAGCAGCTCTCAAGGAAACTCAGTTTTCACACTCTATGCTTAGTGCCCTATGAGTGCATTATCTAGGAATGAACCTGGTAGAGCATCCCACACAAACGAATGCTCCACATGCGGGTTTCACATGCCACCAACTCCACATTCACAGGCAACTTCAGCGCCACAGTCGTTTTCAGATAGCCCTCAATGCAAAGGCTCTAGACACAAATATTGGTGTGAGAGCTAATTCAATCAAGGACACACTGCATGTTGGTGAAGGGCATATTGAAGAAGGATCAGCCGAGTGGTTCTTGTGGGAGAACAACTCCATTTAGCTCACTAACTTCACACACCATCAGGCTTCCAAGCAGCTCTCAAGGAAACTCAGTTTTCACACTCTATGCTTAGTGCCCTTTTCATGGCAAGGACTGAAATGAACCTGGTAGAGCATCCCACACAAACGAATGCTCCACATGCGGGTTTCACATGCCACCAACTCCACATTCACAGGCAACTTCAGCGCCACAGTCGTTTTCAGATAGCCCTCAATGCAAAGGCTCTAGACGCAAATATTGGTGTGAGAGCTAATTCAATCAAGGAAACACTGCATGTTGGTGAAGGGCATATTGAAGAAGGATCAGCCGAGTGGTTCTTGTGGGAGAACAACTCCATTTGGCTCACTAACTTCACACACCATCAGACTTCCAAGCAGCTCTCAAGGAAACTCAGTTTTCACACTCTATGCTTAGTGCTGTTTGTGTGCCTAGGACTGAAATGAAGCTTGGTCAGCATCCCACACAAACGAATGCTCCACATGCGGGTTTCACATGCCACCAACTCCACATTCACAGGCAACTTCAGCGCCACAGCCGTTTTCAGATAGCCCACAATGCAAAGGCTCTAGACGCAAATATTGGTGTGAGAGCTAATTCAATCAAGGAAACACTGCATGTTGGTGAAGGGCATATTGAAGAAGGATCAGCCAAGTGGTTCTTGTGGGAGAACAACTCCATTTGGCTCACTAACTTCACACACCATCAGGCTTCCAAGCAGCTCTCAAGGAAACTCAGTTTTCACACTCTATGTTTAGTGCCCTTTGAGTGCATTATCCAGGAATGAACCTGGTAGAGCATCCCACACAAACGAATGCTCCACATGCGGGTTTCACATGCCACCAACTCCACATTCACAGGCAACTTCAGCGCCACAGCCGTTTTCAGATAGCCCTCATTGCAAAGGCTCTAGACGCAAATATTGGTGTGAGAGCTAATTCAATCAAGGAAACACTGCATGTTGGTGAAGGGCATATTGAAGAAAGATCAGCCGAGTGGTTCTTGTGGGAGAACAACTCCATTTGGCTCACTAACTACACACACCATCAGGCTTCCAAGCAGCTCTCAAGGAAACTCAGTTTTCACACTCTATGCTTAGTGCCCTTTGAGTGCATTATCTAGGAATGAACCTGGTAGAGCATCCCACACAAACGAATGCTCCACATGCGGGTTTCACATGCCACCAACTCCACATTCACAGACAACTTCAGCGCCACAGCCGTTTTCATATAGCCCTCAATGCTAAGGCTCTAGACGCAAATATTGGTGTGAGAGCTAATTCAATCAAGGAAACACTGCATGTTGGTGAAGGGCATATTGAAGAAGGATCAGCCGAGTGGTTCTTGTGGGAGAACAACTCCATTTGGCTCACTAACTTCACACACCATCAGGCTTCCAAGCAGCTCTCAAGGAAACTCAGTTTTCACACTCTATGCTTAGTGCCCTTTTCATGGAAAGGACTGAAATGAACCTGGTAGAGCATCCCACACAAACGAATGCTCCACATGCGGGTTTCACATGCCACCAACTCCACATTCACAGGCAACTTCAGCGCCACAGCCGTTTTCAGATAGCCCTCAATGCAAAGGCTCTAGACGCAAATATTGGTGTGAGAGCTAATTCAATCAAGGAAACACTGCATGTTGGTGAAGGGCATATTGAAGAAGGATCAGCCGAGTGGTTCTTGTGGGAGAACAACTCCATTTGGCTCACTAATTTCACACACCATCAGGCTTCCAAGCAGCTCTCAAGGAAACTCAGTTTTCACACTCTATGTTTAGTGCCCTTTGAGTGCATTATCTAGGAATGAACCTGGTAGAGCATCCCACACAAACGAATGCTCCACATGCGGGTTTCACATGCCACCAACTCCACATTCACAGGCAACTTCAGCGCCACAGCCGTTTTCAGATAGCCCTCAATGCAAAGGCTCTAGACGCAAATATTGGTGTGAGAGCTAATTCAATCAAGGAAACACTGCATGTTGGTGAAGGGCATATTGAAGAAGGATCAGCCGAGTGGTTCTTGTGGGAGAACAACTCCATTTGGCTCACTAACTTCACACACCATCAGGCTTCCAAGCAGCTCTCAAGGAAACTCAGTTTTCACACTCTATGCTTAGTGCCCTTTTCATGGAAAGGACTGATATGAACCTGGTAGAGCATCCCACACAAACGAATGCTCCACATGCGGGTTTCACATGCCACCAACTCCACATTCACAGGCAACTTCAGCGCCACAGCCGTTTTCAGATAGCCCTCAATGCAAAGGCTCTAGACGCAAATATTCGTGTGAGAGCTAATTCAATCAAGGAAACACTGCATGTTGGTGAAGGGCATATTGAAGAAAGATCAGCCGAGTGGTTCTTGTGGGAGAACAACTCCATTTGGCTCACTAACTTCACACACCATCAGGCTTCCAAGCAGCTCTCAAGGAAACTCAGTTTTCACACTCTATGCTTAGTGCCCTTTGAGTGCATTATCTAGGAATGAACCTGGTAGAGCATCCCACACAAACGAATGCTCCACATGCGGGTTTCACATGCCACCAACTCCACATTCACAGGCAACTTCAGCGCCACAGCCGTTTTCAGATAGCCCTCAATGCAAAGGCTCTAGACGCAAATATTGGTGTGAGAGCTAATTCAATCAAGGAAACACTGCATGTTGGTGAAGGGCATATTGAAGAAAGATCAGCCGAGTGGTTCTTGTGGGAGAACAACTCCATTTGGCTCACTAACTTCACACACCATCAGGCTTCCAAGCAGCTCTCAAGGAAACTCAGTTTTCACACTCTATGCTTAGTGCCCTTTGAGTGCATTATCTAGGAATGAACCTGGTAGAGCATCCCACACAAACGAATGCTCCACATGCGGGTTTCACATGCCACCAACTCCACATTCACAGGCAACTTCAGCGCCACAGCCGTTTTCAGATAGCCCTCAATGCAAAGGCTCTAGACGCAAATATTGGTGTGAGAGCTAATTCAATCAAGGAAACACTGCATGTTGGTGAAGGGCATATTGAAGAAGGATCAGCCGAGTGGTTCTTGTGGGAGAACAACTCCATTTGGCTCACTAACTTCACACACCATCAGGCTTCCAAGCAGCTCTCAAGGAAACTCAGTTTTCACACTCTATGCTTAGTGCCCTTTGAGTGCATTATCTAGGAATGAACCTGGTAGAGCATCCCACACAAACGAATGCTCCACATGCGGGTTTCACATGCCACCAACTCCACATTCACAGGCAACTTCAGCGCCACAGCCGTTTTCAGATAGCCCTCAATGCAAAGGCTCTAGACGCAAATATTGGTGTGAGAGCTAATTCAATCAAGGAAACACTGCATGTTGGTGAAGGGCATATTGAAGAAAGATCAGCCGAGTGGTTCTTGTGGGAGAACAACTCCATTTGGCTCACTAACTTCACACACCATCAGGCTTCCAAGCAGCTCTCAAGGAAACTCAGTTTTCACACTCTATGCTTAGTGCCCTTTGCGTGCATTATCTAGGAATGAACCTGGTAGAGCATCCCACACAAACGAATGCTCCACATGCGGGTTTCACATGCCACCAACTCCACATTCACAGGCAACTTCAGCGCCACAGTCGTTTTCAGATAGCCCTCAATGCAAAGGCTCTAGACGCAAATATTGGTGTGAGAGCTAATTCAATCAAGGAAACACTGCATGTTGGTGAAGGGCATATTGAAGAAGGATGAGCCGAGTGGTTATTGTGGGAGAACAACTCCATTTGGCTCACTAACTTCACACACCATCAGGCTTCCAAGCAGCTCTCAAGGAAACTCAGTTTTCACACTCTATGCTTAGTGCCCTTTGAGTGCATTATCTAGGAATGAACCTGGTAGAGCATCCCACACAAACGAATGCTCCACATGCGGGTTTCACATGCCACCAACTCCATATTCACAGGCAACTTCAGCGCCACAGCCGTTTTCAGATAGCCCTCAATGCAAAGGCTCTAGACGCAAATATTGGTGTGAGAGCTAATTCAATCAAGGAAACACTGCATGTTGGTGAAGGGCATATTGAAGAAAGATCAGCCGAGTGGTTCTTGTGGGAGAACAACTCCATTTGGCTCACTAACTTCACACACCATCAGGCTTCCAAGCAGCTCTCAAGGAAACTCAGTTTTCACACTCTATGCTTAGTGCCCTTTGAGTGCATTATCTAGGAATGAACCTGGTAGAGCATCCCACACAAACGAATGCTCCACATGCGGGTTTCACATGCCACCAACTCCACATTCACAGGCAACTTCAGCGCCACAGCCGTTTTCAGATAGCCCTCAATGCAAAGGCTCTAGACGCAAATATTGGTGTGAGAGCTAATTCAATCAAGGAAACACTGCATGTTGGTGAAGGGCATATTGAAGAAGGATCAGCCGAGTGGTTCTTGTGGGAGAACAACTCCATTTGGCTCACTAACTTCACACACCATCAGGCTTCCAAGCAGCTCTCAAGGAAACTCAGTTTTCACACTCTATGCTTAGTGCTCTTTGTGTGCCTAGGACTGAAATGAAGCTTGGTCAGCATCCCACACAAACGAATGCTCCACATGCGGGTTTCACATGCCACCAACTCCACATTCACAGGCAACTTCAGCGCCACAGCCGTTTTCAGATAGCCCTCAATGCAAAGGCTCTAGACGCAAATATTGGTGTGAGAGCTAATTCAATCAAGGAAACACTGCATGTTGGTGAAGGGCATATTGAAGAAGGATCAGCCGAGTGGTTCTTGTGGGAGAACAACTCCATTTGGCTCACTAACTTCACACACCATCAGGCTTCCAAGCAGCTCTCAAGGAAACTCAGTTTTCACACTCTATGCTTAGTGCCCTATGAGTGCCTCGGACTGAATTGAAGCTTGGAGAGCATCCCACATAAACGAATGCACCACATTTGGGTTTCACATGCCACCAACTCCACATTCACAGGCAACTTCAGCGCCACAGCCGTTTTCAGATAGCCCTCAATGCAAAGGCTCTAGACGCAAATATTGGTGTGAGAGCTAATTCAATCAAGGAAACACTGCATGTTGGTGAAGGGCATATTGAAGAAGGATCAGCCGAGTGGTTCTTGTGGGAGAACAACTCCATTTGGCTCACTAACTTCACACACCATCAGGCTTCCAAGCAGCTCTCAAGGAAACTCAGTTTTCACACTCTATGCTTAGTGCCCTATGAGTGCCTAGGACTGAATTGAAGCTTGGAGAGCATCCCACATAAACGAATGCACCACTTGCGGGTTTCACATGCCACCAACTCCACATTCACAGGCAACTTCAGCGCCACAGCCGTTTTCAGATAGCCCTCAATGCAAAGGCTCTAGACGCAAATATTGGTGTGAGAGCTAATTCAATCAAGGAAACACTGCATGTTGGTGAAGGGCATATTGAAGAAGGATCAGCCGAGTGGTTCTTGTGGGAGAACAACTCCATTTGGCTCACTAACTTCACACACCATCAGGCTTCCAAGCAGCTCTCAAGGAAACTCAGTTTTCACACTCTATGTTTAGTGCCCTTTGAGTGCATTGTCTAGGAATGAACCTGGTAGAGCATCCCACACAAACGAATGCTCCACATGCGGGTTTCACATGCCACCAACTCCACATTCACAGGCAACTTCAGCGCCACAGCCGTTTTCAGATAGCCCTCAATGCAAAGGCTCTAGACGCAAATATTGGTGTGAGAGCTAATTCAATCAAGGAAACACTGCATGTTGGTGAAGGGCATATTGAAGAAGGATCAGCCGAGTGGTTCTTGTGGGAGAACAACTCCATTTGGCTCACTAACTTCACACACCATCAGGCTTCCAAGCAGCTCTCAAGGAAACTCAGTTTTCACACTCTATGCTTAGTGCCCTTTTCATGGCAAGGACTGAAATGAAGCTTGGTCAGCATCCCACACAAACGAATGCTCCACATGCGGGTTTCACATGCCACCAACTCCACATTCACAGGCAACTTCAGCGCCACAGCCGTTTTCAGATAGCCCTCAATGCAAAGGCTCTAGACGCAAATATTGGTGTGAGAGCTAATTCAATCAAGGAAACACTGCATGTTGATGAAGGGCATATTGAAGAAGGATCAGCCGAGTGGTTCTTGTGGGAGAACAACTCCATTTGGCTCACTAACTTCACACACCATCAGGCTTCCAAGCAGCTCTCAAGGAAACTCAGTTTTCACACTCTATGCTTAGTGCCCTTTTCTTGGCAAGGACTGAAATGAACCTGGTAGAGCATCCCACACAAACGAATGCTCCACATGCGCGTTTCACATGCCACCAACTCCACATTCACAGGCAACTTCAGCGCCACAGTCGTTTTCAGATAGCCCTCAATGCAAAGGCTCTAGACGCAAATATTGGTGTGAGAGCTAATTCAATCAAGGAAACACTGCATGTTGGTGAAGGGCATATTGAAGAAGGATCAGCCGAGTGGTTCTTGTGGGAGAACAACTCCATTTGGCTCACTAACTTCACACACCATCAGGCTTCCAAGCAGCTCTCAAGGAAACTCAGTTTTCACACTCTATGCTTAGTGCCCTTTTCATGGCTAGGAGTGAAATGAACCTGGTAGAGCATCCCACACAAACGAATGCTCCACATGCGGGTTTCACATGCCACCAACTCCACATTCACAGGCAACTTCAGCGCCACAGTCGTTTTCAGATAGCCCTCAATGCAAAGGCTCTAGACGCAAATATTGGTGTGAGAGCTAATTCAATCAAGGAAACACTGCATGTTGGTGAAGGGCATATTGAAGAAGGATCAGCCGAGTGGTTCATGTGGGAGAACAACTCCATTTGGCTCACTAACTTCACACACCATCAGGCTTCCAAGCAGCTCTCAAGGAAACTCAGTTTTCACACTCTAGGCTTAGTGCTCTTTGTGTGCCTAGGACTGAAATGAAGCTTGGTCAGCATCCCACACAAACGAATGCTCCACATGCGGGTTTCACATGCCACCAACTCCACATTCACAGGCAACTTCAGCGCCACAGCCGTTTTCAGATAGCCCTCAATGCAAAGGCTCTAGACGCAAATATTGGTGTGAGAGCTAATTCAATCAAGGAAACACTGCATGTTGGTGAAGGGCATATTGAAGAAGGATCAGCCGAGTGGTTCTTGTGGGAGAACAACTCCATTTGGCTCACTAACTTCACACACCATCAGGCTTCCAAGCAGCTCTCAAGGAAACTCAGTTTTCACACTCTATGCTTAGTGCCCTATGAGTGCCTAGGACTGAATTGAAGCTTGGAGAGCATCCCACATAAACGAATGCTCCACATGCGGGTTTCACATGCCACCAACTCCACATTCACAGGCAACTTCAGCGACACAGCCGTTTTCAGATAGCCCTCAATGCAAAGGCTCTAGACGCAAATATTGGTGTGAGAGCTAATTCAATCAAGGAAACACTGCATGTTGGTGAAGGGCATATTGAAGAAAGATCAGCCGAGTGGTTCTTGTGGGAGAACAACTCCATTTGGCTCACTAACTTCACACACCATCAGGCTTCCAAGCAGCTCTCAAGGAAACTCAGTTTTCACACTCTATGCTTAGTGCCCTATGAGTGCCTCGGACTGAATTGAAGCTTGGAGAGCATCCCACATAAACAAATGCTCCACATGCAGGCTTCACATGCCACCAACTCCACATTCACACGCAACTTCAGCGCCACAGCCGTTTTCAGATAGCCCTCAATGCAAAGGCTCTAGACGCAAATATTGGTGTGAGAGCTAATTCAATCAAGGAAACACTGCATGTTGGTGAAGGGCATATTGAAGAAGGATCAGCCGAGTGGTTCTTGTGGGAGAACAACTCCATTTGGCTCACTAACTTCACACACCATCAGGCTTCCAAGCAGCTCTCAAGGAAACTCAGTTTTCACACTCTATGTTTAGTGCCCTTTGAGTGCATTATCTAGGAATGAACCTGGTAGAGCATCCCACACAAACGAATGCTCCACATGCGGGTTTCACATGCCACCAACTCCACATTCACAGGCAACTTCAGCGCCACAGCCGTTTTCAGATAGCCCTCAATGCAAAGGCTCTAGACGCAAATATTGGTGTGAGAGCTAATTCAATCAAGGAAACACTGCATGTTGGTGAAGGGCATATTGAAGAAGGATCAGCCGAGTGGTTCTTGTGGGAGAACAACTCCATTTGGCTCACTAACTTCACACACCATCAGGCTACCAAGCAGCTCTCAAGGAAACTCAGTTTTCACACTCTATGCTTAGTGCCCTTTTCATGGCAAGGACTGAAATGAACCTGGTAGAGCATCCCACACAAACGAATGCTCCACATGCGGGTTTCACATGCCACCAACTCCACATTCACAGGCAACTTCAGCGCCACAGCCGTTTTCAGATAGCCCTCAATGCAAAGGCTCTAGACGCAAATATTGGTGTGAGAGCTAATTCAATCAAGGAAACACTGCATGTTGGTGAAGGGCATATTGAAGAAGGATCAGCCGAGTGGTTCTTGTGGGAGAACAACTCCATTTGGCTCACTAACTTCACACACCATCAGGCTTCCAAGCAGCTCTCAAGGAAACTCAGTTTTCACACTCTATGCTTAGTGCCCTTTGAGTGCATTATCTAGGAATGAACCTGGTAGAGCATCTCACAGAAACGAATGCTCCACATGCGGGTTTCACATGCCACCAACTCCACATTCACAAGCAACTTCAGAGAAACAGCTGTTTTCAGATAGCCCTCAATGCAATGGCTCTAGACGCAAATATTGGTGTGAGAGATAATTCAATCAAGGAAACACTGCATGTTGGTGAAGGGCATATTGAAGAAGGATCAGCCGAGTGGTTCTTGTGGGAGAACAACTCCATTTGGCTCACTAACTTCACACACCATCAGGCTTCCAAGCAGCTCTCAAGGAAACTCAGTTTTCACACTCTATGCTTAGTGCTCTTTGTGTGCCTAGGACTGAAATGAAGCTTGGTCAGCATATCACACAAACGAATGCTCCACATGCGGGTTTCACATGCCACCAACTCCACATTCACAGGCAACTTCAGCGCCACAGCCGTTTTCAGATAGACCTCAATGCAAAGGTTCTAGACGCAAATATTGGTGTGAGAGCTAATTCAATCAAGGAAACATTGCATGTTGGTGAAGGGCATATTGAAGAAGGATCAGCCGAGTGGTTCTTGTGGGAGAACAACTCCATTTGGCTCACTAACTTCACACACCATCAGGCTTCCAAGCAGCTCTCAAGGAAACTCAGTTTTCACACTCTATGCTTAGTGCCCTATGAGTGCCTCGGACTGAATTGAAGCTTGGAGAGCATCCCACACAAACGAATGCTCCACATGCGGGTTTCACATGCCACCAACTCCACATTCACAGGCAACTTCAGCGCCACAGCCGTTTTCAGATAGCCCTCAATGCAAAGGCTCTAGACGCAAATATTGGTGTGAGAGCTAATTCAATCAAGGAAACACTGCATGTTGGTGAAGGGCATATTGAAGAAGGATCAGCCGAGTGGTTCTTGTGGGAGAACAACTCCATTTGGCTCACTAACTTCACACACCATCAGGCTACCAAGCAGCTCTCAAGGAAACTCAGTTTTCACACTCTATGCTTAGTGCCCTTTTCATGGCAAGGACTGAAATGAACCTGGTAGAGCATCCCACACAAACGAATGCTCCACATGCGGGTTTCACATGCCACCAACTCCACATTCACAGGCAACTTCAGCGCCACAGCCGTTTTCAGATAGCCCTCAATGCAAAGGCTCTAGACGCAAATATTGGTGTGAGAGCTAATTCAATCAAGGAAACACTGCATGTTGGTGAAGGGCATATTGAAGAAGGATCAGCCGAGTGGTTCTTGTGGGAGAACAACTCCATTTGGCTCACTAACTTCACACACCATCAGGCTTCCAAGCAGCTCTCAAGGAAACTCAGTTTTCACACTCTATGCTTAGTGCCCTTTGAGTGCATTATCTAGGAATGAACCTGGTAGAGCATCTCACAGAAACGAATGCTCCACATGCGGGTTTCACATGCCACCAACTCCACATTCACAAGCAACTTCAGAGAAACAGCTGTTTTCAGATAGCCCTCAATGCAATGGCTCTAGACGCAAATATTGGTGTGAGAGATAATTCAATCAAGGAAACACTGCATGTTGGTGAAGGGCATATTGAAGAAGGATCAGCCGAGTGGTTCTTGTGGGAGAACAACTCCATTTGGCTCACTAACTTCACACACCATCAGGCTTCCAAGCAGCTCTCAAGGAAACTCAGTTTTCACACTCTATGCTTAGTGCTCTTTGTGTGCCTAGGACTGAAATGAAACTTGGTCAGCATCCCACACAAACGAATGCTCCACATGCGGGTTTCACATGCCACCAACTCCACATTCACAGGCAACTTCAGCGCCACAGCCGTTTTCAGATAGCCCTCAATGCAAAGGCTCTAGACGCAAATATTGGTGTGAGAGCTAATTCAATCAAGGAAACACTGCATGTTGGTGAAGGGCATATTGAAGAAGGATCAGCCGAGTGGTTCTTGTGGGAGAACAACTTCATTTGGCTCACTAACTTCACACACCATCAGGCTTCCAAGCAGCTCTCAAGGAAACTGTTTTCACACTCTATGCTTAGTGCCCTATGAGTGCCTCGGACTGAATTGAAGCTTGGAGAGCATCCCACATAAACGAATGCACCACATGCGGGTTTCACATGCCACCAACTCCACATTCACAGGCAACTTCAGCGCCACAGCCGTTTTCAGATAGCCCTCAATGCAAAGGCTCTAGACGCAAATATTGGTGTGAGAGCTAATTCAATCAAGGAAACACTGCATGTTGGTGAAGGGCATATTGAAGAAGGATCAGCCGAGTGGTTCTTGTGGGAGAACAACTCCATTTGGCTCACTAACTTCACACACCATCAGGCTACCAAGCAGCTCTCAAGGAAACTCAGTTTTCACACTCTATGCTTAGTGCCCTTTTCATGGCAAGGACTGAAATGAACCTGGTAGAGCATCCCACACAAACGAATGCTCCACATGCGGGTTTCACATGCCACCAACTCCACATTCACAGGCAACTTCAGCGCCACAGCCGTTTTCAGATAGCCCTCAATGCAAAGGCTCTAGACGCAAATATTGGTGTGAGAGCTAATTCAATCAAGGAAACACTGCATGTTGGTGAAGGGCATATTGAAGAAGGATCAGCCGAGTGGTTCTTGTGGGAGAACAACTCCATTTGGCTCACTAACTTCACACACCATCAGGCTTCCAAGCAGCTCTCAAGGAAACTCAGTTTTCACACTCTATGCTTAGTGCCCTTTGAGTGCATTATCTAGGAATGAACCTGGTAGAGCATCTCACAGAAACGAATGCTCCACATGCGGGTTTCACATGCCACCAACTCCACATTCACAAGCAACTTCAGAGAAACAGCTGTTTTCAGATAGCCCTCAATGCAATGGCTCTAGACGCAAATATTGGTGTGAGAGATAATTCAATCAAGGAAACACTGCATGTTGGTGAAGGGCATATTGAAGAAGGATCAGCCGAGTGGTTCTTGTGGGAGAACAACTCCATTTGGCTCACTAACTTCACACACCATCAGGCTTCCAAGCAGCTCTCAAGGAAACTCAGTTTTCACACTCTATGCTTAGTGCTCTTTGTGTGCCTAGGACTGAAATGAAGCTTGGTCAGCATCCCACACAAACGAATGCTCCACATGCGGGTTTCACATGCCACCAACTCCACATTCACAGGCAACTTCAGCGCCACAGCCGTTTTCAGATAGACCTCAATGCAAAGGTTCTAGACGCAAATATTGGTGTGAGAGCTAATTCAATCAAGGAAACATTGCATGTTGGTGAAGGGCATATTGAAGAAGGATCAGCCGAGTGGTTCTTGTGGGAGAACAACTCCATTTGGCTCACTAACTTCACACACCATCAGGCTTCCAAGCAGCTCTCAAGGAAACTCAGTTTTCACACTCTATGCTTAGTGCCCTATGAGTACCTCGGACTGAATTGAAGCTTGGAGAGCATCCCACACAAACGAATGCTCCACATGCGGGTTTCACATGCCACCAACTCCACATTCACAGGCAACTTCAGCGCCACAGCCGTTTTCAGATAGCCCTCAATGCAAAGGCTCTAGACGCAAATATTGGTGTGAGAGCTAATTCAATCAAGGAAACACTGCATGTTGGTGAAGGGCATATTGAAGAAGGATCAGCCGAGTGGTTCTTGTGGGAGAACAACTCCATTTGGCTCACTAACTTCACACACCATCAGGCTACCAAGCAGCTCTCAAGGAAACTCAGTTTTCACACTCTATGCTTAGTGCCCTTTTCATGGCAAGGACTGAAATGAACCTGGTAGAGCATCCCACACAAACGAATGCTCCACATGCGGGTTTCACATGCCACCAACTCCACATTCACAGGCAACTTCAGCGCCACAGCCGTTTTCAGATAGCCCTCAATGCAAAGGCTCTAGACGCAAATATTGGTGTGAGAGCTAATTCAATCAAGGAAACACTGCATGTTGGTGAAGGGCATATTGAAGAAGGATCAGCCGAGTGGTTCTTGTGGGAGAACAACTCCATTTGGCTCACTAACTTCACACACCATCAGGCTTCCAAGCAGCTCTCAAGGAAACTCAGTTTTCACACTCTATGCTTAGTGCCCTTTGAGTGCATTATCTAGGAATGAACCTGGTAGAGCATCTCACAGAAACGAATGCTCCACATGCGGGTTTCACATGCCACCAACTCCACATTCACAAGCAACTTCAGAGAAACAGCTGTTTTCAGATAGCCCTCAATGCAATGGCTCTAGACGCAAATATTGGTGTGAGAGATAATTCAATCAAGGAAACACTGCATGTTGGTGAAGGGCATATTGAAGAAGGATCAGCCGAGTGGTTCTTGTGGGAGAACAACTCCATTTGGCTCACTAACTTCACACACCATCAGGCTTCCAAGCAGCTCTCAAGGAAACTCAGTTTTCACACTCTATGCTTAGTGCTCTTTGTGTGCCTAGGACTGAAATGAAACTTGGTCAGCATCCCACACAAACGAATGCTCCACATGCGGGTTTCACATGCCACCAACTCCACATTCACAGGCAACTTCAGCGCCACAGCCGTTTTCAGATAGCCCTCAATGCAAAGGCTCTAGACGCAAATATTGGTGTGAGAGCTAATTCAATCAAGGAAACACTGCATGTTGGTGAAGGGCATATTGAAGAAGGATCAGCCGAGTGGTTCTTGTGGGAGAACAACTTCATTTGGCTCACTAACTTCACACACCATCAGGCTTCCAAGCAGCTCTCAAGGAAACTGTTTTCACACTCTATGCTTAGTGCCCTATGAGTGCCTCGGACTGAATTGAAGCTTGGAGAGCATCCCACATAAACGAATGCACCACATGCGGGTTTCACATGCCACCAACTCCACATTCACAGGCAACTTCAGCGCCACAGCCGTTTTCAGATAGCCCTCAATGCAAAGGCTCTAGACGCAAATATTGGTGTGAGAGCTAATTCAATCAAGGAAACACTGCATGTTGGTGAAGGGCATATTGAAGAAGGATCAGCCGAGTGGTTCTTGTGGGAGAACAACTCCATTTGGCTCACTAACTTCACACACCATCAGGCTTCCAAGCAGCTCTCAAGGAAACTCAGTTTTCACACTCTATGCTTAGTGCCCTATGAGTGCCTCGGACTGAATTGAAGCTTGGAGAGCATCCCACACAAACGAATGCTCCACATGCGGGTTTCACATGCCACCAACTCCACATTCACAGGCAACTTCAGCGCCACAGCCGTTTTCAGATAGCCCTCAATGCAAAGGCTCTAGACGCAAATATTGGTGTGAGAGCTAATTCAATCAAGGAAACACTGCATGTTGGTGAAGGGCATATTGAAGAAGGATCAGCCGAGTGGTTCTTGTGGGAGAACAACTCCATTTGGCTCACTAACTTCACACACCATCAGGCTACCAAGCAGCTCTCAAGGAAACTCAGTTTTCACACTCTATGCTTAGTGCCCTTTTCATGGCAAGGACTGAAATGAACCTGGTAGAGCATCCCACACAAACGAATGCTCCACATGCGGGTTTCACATGCCACCAACTCCACATTCACAGGCAACTTCAGCGCCACAGCCGTTTTCAGATAGCCCTCAATGCAAAGGCTCTAGACGCAAATATTGGTGTGAGAGCTAATTCAATCAAGGAAACACTGCATGTTGGTGAAGGGCATATTGAAGAAGGATCAGCCGAGTGGTTCTTGTGGGAGAACAACTCCATTTGGCTCACTAACTTCACACACCATCAGGCTTCCAAGCAGCTCTCAAGGAAACTCAGTTTTCACACTCTATGCTTAGTGCCCTTTGAGTGCATTATCTAGGAATGAACCTGGTAGAGCATCTCACAGAAACGAATGCTCCACATGCGGGTTTCACATGCCACCAACTCCACATTCACAAGCAACTTCAGAGAAACAGCTGTTTTCAGATAGCCCTCAATGCAATGGCTCTAGACGCAAATATTGGTGTGAGAGATAATTCAATCAAGGAAACACTGCATGTTGGTGAAGGGCATATTGAAGAAGGATCAGCCGAGTGGTTCTTGTGGGAGAACAACTCCATTTGGCTCACTAACTTCACACACCATCAGGCTTCCAAGCAGCTCTCAAGGAAACTCAGTTTTCACACTCTATGCTTAGTGCCCTTTGAGTGCATTATCTAGGAATGAACCTGGTAGAGCATCCCACACAAACGAATGCTCCACATGCGGGTTTCACATGCCACCAACTCCACATTCACAGGCAACTTCAGCGCCACAGCCGTTTTCAGATAGCCCTCAATGCAAAGGCTCTAGACGCAAATATTGGTGTGAGAGCTAATTCAATCAAGGAAACACTGCATGTTGGTGAAGGGCATATTGAAGAAGGATCAGCCGAGTGGTTCTTGTGGGAGAACAACTTCATTCGGCTCACTAACTTCACACACCATCAGGCTTCCAAGCAGCTCTCAAGGAAACTGTTTTCACACTCTATGCTTAGTGCCCTATGAGTGCCTCGGACTGAATTGAAGCTTGGAGAGCATCCCACATAAACGAATGCACCACATGCGGGTTTCACATGCCACCAACTCCACATTCACAGGCAACTTCAGCGCCACAGCCGTTTTCAGATAGCCCTCAATGCAAAGGCTCTAGACGCAAATATTGGTGTGAGAGCTAATTCAATCAAGGAAACACTGCATGTTGGTGAAGGGCATATTGAAGAAGGATCAGCCGAGTGGTTCTTGTGGGAGAACAACTCCATTTGGCTCACTAACGTCACACACCATCAGGCTTCCAAGCAGCTCTCAAGGAAACTCAGTTTTCACACTCTATGCTTAGTGCCCTATGAGTGCCTAGGACTGAATTGAAGCTTGGAGAGCATCCCACATAAACGAATGCTCCACATGCGGGTTTCACATGCCACCAACTCCACATTCACAGGCAACTTCAGCGCCACAGCCGTTTTCAGATAGCCCTCAATGCAAAGGCTCTAGACGCAAATATTGGTGTGAGAGGTAATTCAATCAAGGAAACACTGCATGTTGGTGAAGGGCATATTGAAGAAGGATCAGCCGAGTGGTTCTTGTGGGAGAACAACTCCATTTGGCTCACTAACTTCACACACCATCAGGCTTCCAAGCAGCTCTCAAGGAAACTCAGTTTTCACACTCTATGCTTAGTGCCCTTTTCATGGCAAAGACTGAAATGAACCTGGTAGAGCATCCCACACAAACGAATGCTCCACATGCGGGTTTCACATGCCACCAACTCCACATTCACAGGCAACTTCAGCGCCACAGCCGTTTTCAGATAGCCCTCAATGCAAAGGCTCTAGACGCAAATATTGGTGTGAGAGCTAATTCAATCAAGGAAACACTGCATGTTGGTGAAGGGCATATTGAAGAAGGATCAGCCGAGTGGTTCTTGTGGGAGAACAACTCCATTTGGCTCACTAACTTCACACACCATCAGGCTTCCAAGCAGCTCTCAAGGAAACTCAGTTTTCACACTCTATGCTTAGTGCCCTTTGAGTGCATTATCTAGGAATGAACCTGGTAGAGCATCTCACAGAAACGAATGCTCCACATGCGGGTTTCACATGCCACCAACTCCACATTCACAAGCAACTTCAGAGAAACAGCTGTTTTCAGATAGCCCTCAATGCAATGGCTCTAGACGCAAATATTGGTGTGAGAGATAATTCAATCAAGGAAACACTGCATGTTGGTGAAGGGCATATTGAAGAAGGATCAGCCGAGTGGTTCTTGTGGGAGAACAACTCCATTTGGCTCACTAACTTCACACACCATCAGGCTTCCAAGCAGCTCTCAAGGAAACTCAGTTTTCACACTCTATGCTTAGTGCTCTTTGTGTGCCTAGGACTGAAATGAAGCTTGGTCAGCATCCCGCACAAACGAATGCTCCACATGCGGGTTTCACATGCCACCAACTCCACATTCACAGGCAACTTCAGCGCCACAGCCGTTTTCAGATAGCCCTCAATGCAAAGGCTCTAGACGCAAATATTGGTGTGAGAGCTAATTCAATCAAGGAAACACTGCATGTTGGTGAAGGGCATATTGAAGAAGGATCAGCCGAGTGGTTCTTGTGGGAGAACAACTCCATTTGGCTCACTAACTTCACACACCATCAGGCTTCCAAGCAGCTCTCAAGGAAACTGTTTTCACACTCTATGCTTAGTGCCCTATGAGTGCCTCGGACTGAATTGAAGCTTGGAGAGCATCCCACATAAACGAATGCACCACATGCGGGTTTCACATGCCACCAACTCCACATTCACAGGCAACTTCAGCGCCACAGCCGTTTTCAGATAGCCCTCAATGCAAAGGCTCTAGACGCAAATATTGGTGTGAGAGCTAATTCAATCAAGGAAACACTGCATGTTGGTGAAGGGCATATTGAAGAAGGATCAGCCGAGTGGTTCTTGTGGGAGAACAACTCCATTTGGCTCACTAACTTCACACACCATCAGGCTTCCAAGCAGCTCTCAAGGAAACTCAGTTTTCACACTCTATGCTTAGTGCCCTATGAGTGCCTAGGACTGAATTGAAGCTTGGAGAGCATCCCACATAAACGAATGCTCCACATGCGGGTTTCACATGCCACCAACTCCACATTCACAGGCAACTTCAGCGCCACAGCCGTTTTCAGATAGCCCTCAATGCAAAGGCTCTAGACGCAAATATTCGTGTGAGAGCTAATTCAATCAAGGAAACACTGCATGTTGGTGAAGGGCATATTGAAGAAGGATCAGCCGAGTGGTTCTTGTGGGAGAACAACTCCATTTGGCTCACTAACTTCACACACCATCAGGCTTCCAAGCAGCTCTCAAGGAAACTCAGTTTTCACACTCTATGCTTAGTGCCCTTTTCATGGCAAGGACTGAAATGAACCTGGTAGAGCATCCCACACAAACGAATGCTCCACATGCGGGTTTCACATGCCACCAACTCCACATTCACAGGCAACTTCAGCGCCACAGCCGTTTTCAGATAGCCCTCAATGCAAAGGCTCTAGACGCAAATATTGGTGTGAGAGCTAATTCAATCAAGGAAACACTGCATGTTGGTGAAGGGCATATTGAAGAAGGATCAGCCGAGTGGTTCTTGTGGGAGAAAAACTCCATTTGGCTCACTAACTTCACACACCATCAGGCTTCCAAGCAGCTCTCAAGGAAACTCAGTTTTCACACTCTATGCTTAGTGCCCTTTGAGTGCATTATCTAGGAATGAACCTGGTAGAGCATCTCACAGAAACGAATGCTCCACATGCGGGTTTCACATGCCACCAACTCCACATTCACAAGCAACTTCAGAGAAACAGCTGTTTTCAGATAGCCCTCAATGCAATGGCTCTAGACGCAAATATTGGTGTGAGAGATAATTCAATCAAGGAAACACTGCATGTTGGTGAAGGGCATATTGAAGAAGGATCAGCCGAGTGGTTCTTGTGGGAGAACAACTCCATTTGGCTCACTAACTTCACACACCATCAGGCTTCCAAGCAGCTCTCAAGGAAACTCAGTTTTCACACTCTATGCTTAGTGCCCTTTTCATGGCTAGGACTGAAATGAAGCTTGGTCAGCATCCCACACAAACGAATGCTCCACATGCGGGTTTCACATGCCACCAACTCCACATTCACAGGCAACTTCAGCGCCACAGCCGTTTTCAGATAGCCCTCAATGCAAAGGCTCTAGACGCAAATATTGGTGTGAGAGCTAATTCAATCAAGGAAACACTGCATGTTGGTGAAGGGCATATTGAAGAAGGATCAGCCGAGTGGTTCTTGTGGGAGAACAACTTCATTTGGCTCACTAACTTCACACACCATCAGGCTTCCAAGCAGCTCTCAAGGAAACTCAGTTTTCACACTCTATGCTTAGTACCCTATGAGTGCCTAGGACTGAATTGAAGCTTGGAGAGCATCCCACATAAACGAATGCTCCACATGCGGGTTTCACATGCCACCAACTCCACATTCACAGGCAACTTCAGCGCCACAGCCGTTTTCAGATAGCCCTCAATGCAAAGGCTCTAGACGCAAATATTCGTGTGAGAGCTAATTCAATCAAGGAAACACTGCATGTTGGTGAAGGGCATATTGAAGAAGGATCAGCCGAGTGGTTCTTGTGGGAGAACAACTCCATTTGGCTCACTAACTTCACACACCATCAGGCTTCCAAGCAGCTCTCAAGGAAACTCAGTTTTCACACTCTATGCTTAGTGCCCTTTGAGTGCATTATCTAGAAATGAACCTGGTAGAGCATCCCACACAAACGAATGCTCCACATGCGGGTTTCACATGCCACCAACTCCACATTCACAGGCAACTTCAGCGCCACAGCCGTTTTCAGATAGCCCTCAATGCAAAGGCTCTAGACGCAAATATTGGTGTGAGAGCTAATTCAATCAAGGAAACACTGCATGTTGGTGAAGGGCATATTGAAGAAGGATCAGCCGAGTGGTTCTTGTGGGAGAACAACTCCATTTGGCTCACTAACTTCACACACCATCAGGCTTCCAAGCAGCTCTCAAGGAAACTCAGTTTTCACACTCTATGCTTAGTGCCCTTTTCTTGGCAAGGACTGAAATGAACCTGGTAGAGCATCCCACACAAACGAATGCTCCACATGCGGGTTTCACATGCCACCAACTCCACATTCACAGGCAACTTCAGCGCCACAGCCGTTTTCAGATAGCCCTCAATGCAAAGGCTCTAGACGCAAATATTGGTGTGAGAGCTAATTCAATCAAGGAAACACTGCATGTTGGTGAAGGGCATATTGAAGAAGGATCAGCCGAGTGGTTCTTGTGGGAGAACAACTCCATTTGGCTCACTAACTTCACACACCATCAGGCTTCCAAGCAGCTCTCAAGGAAACTCAGTTTTCACACTCTATGCTTAGTGCCCTATGAGTGCCTAGGACTGAATTGAAGCTTCGAGAGCATCCCACATAAACGAATGCTCCACATGCGGGTTTCACATGCCACCAACTCCACATTCACAGGCAACTTCAGCGCCACAGCCGTTTTCAGATAGCCCTCAATGCAAAGGCTCTAGACGCAAATATTGGTGTGAGAGCTAATTCAATCAAGGAAACACTGCATGTTGGTGAAGGGCATATTGAAGAAGGATCAGCCGAGTGGTTCTTGTGGGAGAACAACTCCATTTGGCTCACTAACTTCACACACCATCAGGCTTCCAAGCAGCTCTCAAGGAAACTCAGTTTTCACACTCTATGCTTAGTGCCCTTTTCATGGCAAGGACTGAAATGAACCTGGTAGAGCATCCCACACAAACGAATGCTCCACATGCGGGTTTCACATGCCACCAACTCCACATTCACAGGCAACTTCAGCGCCACAGTCGTTTTCAGATAGCCCTCAATGCAAAGGCTCTAGACGCAAATATTGGTGTGAGAGCTAATTCAATCAAGGACACACTGCATGTTGGTGAAGGGCATATTGAAGAAGGATCAGCCGAGTGGTTCTTGTGGGAGAACAACTCCATTTGGCTCACTAACTTCACACACCATCAGGCTTCCAAGCAGCTCTCAAGGAAACTCAGTTTTCACACTCTATTTTTAGTGCCCTTTGAGTGCATTATCTAGGAAGGAACCTGGTAGAGCATCCCACACAAACGAATGCTGCACATGCGGGTTTCACATGCCACCAACTCCACATTCACAGGCAACTTCAGCGCCACAGCCGTTTTCAGATAGCCCTCAATGCAAAGGCTCTAGACGCAAATATTGGTGTGAGAGCTAATTCAATCAAGGAAACACTGCATGTTGGTGAAGGGCATATTGAAGAAAGATCAGCCGAGTGGTTCTTGTGGGAGAACAACTCCATTTGGCTCACTAACTTCACACACCATCAGGCTTCCAAGCAGCTCTCAAGGAAACTCAGTTTTCACACTCTATGCTTAGTGCCCTTTTCATGGCAAGGACTGAAATGAACCTGGTAGAGCATCCCACACAAACGAATGCTCCACATGCGGGTTTCACATGCCACCAACTCCACATTCACAGGCAACTTCAGCGCCACAGCCGTTTTCAGATAGCCCTCAATGCAAAGGCTCTAGACGCAAATATTGGTGTGAGAGCTAATTCAATCAAGGAAACACTGCATGTTGGTGAAGGGCATATTGAAGAAGGATCAGCCGAGTGGTTCTTGTGGGAGAACAACTCCATTTGGCTCACTAACTTCACACACCATCAGGCTTCCAAGCAGCTCTCAAGGAAACTCAGTTTTCACACTCTATGCTTAGTGCCCTTTTCATGGCTAGGAGTGAAATGAACCTGGTAGAGCATCCCACACAAACGAATGCTCCACATGCGGGTTTCACATGCCACCAACTCCACATTCACAGGCAACTTCAGCGCCACAGCCGTTTTCAGATAGCCCTCAATGCAAAGGCTCTAGACGCAAATATTGGTGTGAGAGCTAATTCAATCAAGGAAACACTGCATGTTGGTGAAGGGCATATTGAAGAAAGATCAGCCGAGTGGTTCTTGTGGGAGAACAACTCCATTTGGCTCACTAACTTCACACACCATCAGGCTTCCAAGCAGCTCTCAAGGAAACTCAGTTTTCACACTCTATGCTATTTAGTGCCCTATGAGTGCCTCGGACTGAATTGAAGCTTGGAGAGCATCCCACACAAACGAATGCTCCACATGCGGGTTTCACATGCCACCAACTCCACATTCACAGGCAACTTCAGCGCCACAGTCGTTTTCAGATAGCCCTCAATGCAAAGGCTCTAGACGCAAATATTGGTGTGAGAGCTAATTCAATCAAGGAAACACTGCATGTTGGTGAAGGGCATATTGAAGAAGGATCAGCCGAGTGGTTCTTGTGGGAGAACAACTCCATTTGGCTCACTAACTTCACACACCATCAGGCTTCCAAGCAGCTCTCAAGGAAACTCAGTTTTCACACTCTATGTTTAGTGCCCTTTGAGTTCATTATCTAGGAATGAACCTGGTAGAGCATCCCACATAAACGAATGCTCCACATGCGGGTTTCACATGCCACCAACTCCACATTCACAGGCAACTTCAGCGCCACAGCCGTTTTCAGATAGCCCTCAATGCAAAGGCTCTAGACGCAAATATTGGTGTGAGAGCTAATTCAATCAAGGAAACACTGCATGTTGGTGAAGGGCATATTGAAGAAGGATCAGCCGAGTGGTTCTTGTGGGAGAACAACTCCATTTGGCTCACTAACTTCACACACCATCAGGCTTCCAAGCAGCTCTCAAGGAAACTCAGTTTTCACACTCTATGCTTAGTGCCTTTTTCTTGGCAAGGACTGAAATGAACCTGGTAGAGCATCCCACACAAACGAATGCTCCACATGCGGGTTTCACATGCCACCAACTCCACATTCACAGGCAACTTCAGCGCCACAGTCGTTTTCAGATAGCCCTCAATGCAAAGGCTCTAGACGCAAATATTGGTGTGAGAGGTAATTCAATCAAGGAAACACTGCATGTTGGTGAAGGGCATATTGAAGAAGGATCAGCCGAGTGGTTCATGTGGGAGAACAACTCCATTTGGCTCACTAACTTCACACACCATCAGGCTTCCAAGCAGCTCTCAAGGAAACTCAGTTTTCACACTGTATGCTTAGTGCCCTTTTCATGGCTAGGAGTGAAATGAACCTGGTAGAGCATCCCACACAAACGAATGCTCCACATGCGGGTTTCACATGCCACCAACTCCACATTCACAGGCAACTTCAGCGCCACAGCCGTTTTCAGATAGCCCTCAATGCAAAGGCTCTAGACGCAAATATTGGTGTGAGAGCTAATTCAATCAAGGAAACACTGCATGTTGGTGAAGGGCATATTGAAGAAAGATCAGCCGAGTGGTTCTTGTGGGAGAACAACTCCATTTGGCTCACTAACTTCACACGCCATCAGGCTTCCAAGCAGCTCTCAAGGAAACTCAGTTTTCACACTCTATGCTTAGTGCCCTTTGAGTGCCTCGGACTGAATTGAAGCTTGGAGAGCATCCCACATAAACGAATGCTCCACATGCGGGTTTCACATGCCACCAACTCCACATTCACAGGCAACTTCAGCGCCACAGCCGTTTTCAGATAGCCCTCAATGCAAAGGCTCTAGACGCAAATATTGGTGTGAGTAGAGGTAATTCAATCAAGGAAACACTGCATGTTGGTGAAGGGCATATTGAAGAAGGATCAGCCGAGTGGTTCTTGTGGGAGAACAACTCCATTTGGCTCACTAACTTCACACACCATCAGGCTTCCAAGCAGCTCTCAAGGAAACTCAGTTTTCACACTCTATGCTTAGTGCCCTTTGAGTGCATTATCTAGGAATGAACCTGGTAGAGCATCCTACACAAACGAATGCTCCACATGCGGGTTTCACATGCCACCAACTCCACATTCACAGGCAACTTCAGCGCCACAGCCGTTTTCAGATAGCCCTCAATGCAAAGGCTCTAGACGCAAATATTGGTGTGAGAGCTAATTCAATCAAGGACACACTGCATGTTGGTGAAGGGCATATTGAAGAAGGATCAGCCGAGTGGTTCTTGTGGGAGAACAACTCCATTTGGCTCACTAACTTCACACACCATCAGGCTTCCAAGCAGCTCTCAAGGAAACTCAGTTTTCACACTCTATGCTTAGTGCCCTTTTCATGGCAAGGACTGAAATGAACCTGGTAGAGCATCCCACACAAACGAATGCTCCACATGCGGGTTTCACATGCCACCAACTCCACATTCACAGGCAACTTCAGCGCCACAGCCGTTTTCAGCTAGCCCTCAATGCAAAGGCTCTAGACGCAAATATTGGTGTGAGAGGTAATTCAATCAAGGAAACACTGCATGTTGGTGAAGGGCATATTGAAGAAGGATCAGCCGAGTGGTTCTTGTGGGAGAACAACTCCATTTGGCTCACTAACTTCACACACCATCAGGCTTCCAAGCAGCTCTCAAGGAAACTCAGTTTTCACACTCTATGCTTAGTGCCCTTTGAGTGCATTATCTAGGAATGAACCTGGTAGAGCATCCCACACAAACGAATGCTCCACATGCGGGTTTCACATGCCACCAACTCCACATTCACAGGCAACTTCAGCGCCACAGCCGTTTTCAGATAGCCCTCAATGCAAAGGCTCTAGACGCAAATATTGGTGTGAGAGCTAATTCAATCAAGGACACACTGCATGTTGGTGAAGGGCATATTGAAGAAGGATCAGCCGAGTGGTTCTTGTGGGAGAACAACTCCCATTTGGCTCACTAACTTCACACACCATCAGGCTTCCAAGCAGCTCTCAAGGAAACTCAGTTTTCACACTCTATGCTTAGTGCCCTTTTCATGGCAAGGACTGAAATGAACCTGGTAGAGCATCCCACACAAACGAATGCTCCACATGCGGGTTTCACATGCCACCAACTCCACATTCACAGGCAACTTCAGCGCCACAGCCGTTTTCAGATAGCCCTCAATGCAAAGGCTCTAGACGCAAATATTGGTATGAGAGCTAATTCAATCAAGGAAACACTGCATGTTGGTGAAGGGCATATTGAAGAAGGATCAGCCGAGTGGTTCTTGTGGGAGAACAACTCCATTTGGCTCACTAACTTCACACACCATCAGACTTCCAAGCAGCTCTCAAGGAAACTCAGTTTTCACACTCTATGCTTAGTGCCATGTGAGTGCATTATCTAGGAATGAACCTGGTAGAGCATCCCACACAAACGAATGCTCCACATGCGGGTTTCACATGCCACCAACTCCACATTCACAGGCAACTTCAGCGCCACAGCCGTTTTCAGATAGCCCTCAATGCAAAGGCTCTAGACGCAAATATTGGTGTGAGAGCTAATTCAATCAAGGAAACACTGCATGTTGGTGAAGGGCATATTGAAGAAGGATCAGCCGAGTGGTTCTTGTGGGAGAACAACTCCATTTGGCTCACTAACTTCACACACCATCAGGCTTCCAAGCAGCTCTCAAGGAAACTCAGTTTTCACACTCTATGCTTAGTGCCCTTTTCATGGCAAGGACTGAAATGAACCTGGTAGAGCATCCCACACAAACGAATGCTCCACATGCGGGTTTCACATGCCACCAACTCCACATTCACAGGCAACTTCAGCGAAACAGTCGTTTTCAGATAGCCCTCAATGCAATGGCTCTAGACGCAAATATTGGTGTGAGAGCTAATTCAATCAAGGAAACACTGCATGTTGGTGAAGGGCATATTGAAGAAGGATCAGCCGAGTGGTTCTTGTGGGAGAACAACTCCATTTGGCTCACTAACTTCACACACCATCAGGCTTCCAAGCAGCTCTCAAGGAAACTCAGTTTTCACACTCTATGCTTAGTGCCCTTTTCATGGCAAGGACTGAAATGAACCTGGTAGAGCATCCCACACAAACGAATGCTCCACATGCGGGTTTCACATGCCACCAACTCCACATTCACAGGCAACTTCAGCGAAACAGTCGTTTTCAGATAGCCCTCAATGCAAAGGCTCTAGACGCAAATATTGGTGTGAGAGCTAATTCAATCAAGGACACACTGCATGTTGGTGAAGGGCATATTGAAGAAGGATCAGCCGAGTGGTTCTTGTGGGAGAACAACTCCATTTGGCTCACTAACTTCACACACCATCAGGCTTCCAAGCAGCTCTCAAGGAAACTCAGTTTTCACACTCTATGCTTAGTGCCCTTTGAGTGCATTATCTAGGAATGAACCTGGTAGAGCATCCCACACAAACGAATTCTCCACATGCGGGTTTCACATGCCACCAACTCCACATTCACAGGCAACTTCAGCGCCACAGCCGTTTTCAGATAGCCCTCAATGCAAAGGCTCTAGACGCAAATATTGGTGTGAGAGCTAATTCAATCAAGGAAACACTGCATGTTGGTGAAGGTCATATTGAAGAAAGATCAGCCGAGTGGTTCTTGTGGGAGAACAACTCCATTTGGCTCACTAACTTCACACGCCATCAGGCTTCCAAGCAGCTCTCAAGGAAACTCAGTTTTCCCACTCTATGCTTAGTGCCCTTTGAGTGCCTCGGACTGAATTGAAGCTTGGAGAGCATCCCACATAAACGAATGCTCCACATGCGGGTTTCACATGCCACCAACTCCACATTCACAGGCAACTTCAGCGCCACAGCCGTTTTCAGATAGCCCTCAATGCAAAGGCTCTAGACGCAAATATTGGTGTGAGAGGTAATTCAATCAAGGAAACACTGCATGTTGGTGAAGGGCATATTGAAGAAGGATCAGCCGAGTGGTTCTTGTGGGAGAACAACTCCATTTGGCTCACTAACTTCACACACCATCAGGCTTCCAAGCAGCTCTCAAGGAAACTCAGTTTTCACACTCTATGCTTAGTGCCCTTTGAGTGCATTATCTAGGAATGAACCTGGTAGAGCATCCTACACAAACGAATGCTCCACATGCGGGTTTCACATGCCACCAACTCCACATTCACAGGCAACTTCAGCGCCACAGCCGTTTTCAGATAGCCCTCAATGCAAAGGCTCTAGACGCAAATATTGGTGTGAGAGCTAATTCAATCAAGGACACACTGCATGTTGGTGAAGGGCATATTGAAGAAGGATCAGCCGAGTGGTTCTTGTGGGAGAACAACTCCATTTGGCTCACTAACTTCACACACCATCAGGCTTCCAAGCAGCTCTCAAGGAAACTCAGTTTTCACACTCTATGCTTAGTGCCCTTTTCATGGCAAGGACTGAAATGAACCTGGTAGAGCATCCCACACAAACGAATGCTCCACATGCGGGTTTCACATGCCACCAACTCCACATTCACAGGCAACTTCAGCGCCACAGCCGTTTTCAGCTAGCCCTCAATGCAAAGGCTCTAGACGCAAATATTGGTGTGAGAGCTAATTCAATCAAGGAAACACTGCATGTTGGTGAAGGGCATATTGAAGAAGGATCAGCCGAGTGGTTCTTGTGGGAGAACAACTCCATTTGGCTCACTAACTTCACACACCATCAGGCTTCCAAGCAGCTCTCAAGGAAACTCAGTTTTCACACTCTATGCTTAGTGCCCTTTGAGTGCATTATCTAGGAATGAACCTGGTAGAGCATCCCACACAAACGAATGCTCCACATGCGGGTTTCACATGCCACCAACTCCACATTCACAGGCAACTTCAGCGCCACAGCCGTTTTCAGATAGCCCTCAATGCAAAGGCTCTAGACGCAAATATTGGTGTGAGAGCTAATTCAATCAAGGACACACTGCATGTTGGTGAAGGGCATATTGAAGAAGGATCAGCCGAGTGGTTCTTGTGGGAGAACAACTCCATTTGGCTCACTAACTTCACACACCATCAGGCTTCCAAGCAGCTCTCAAGGAAACTCAGTTTTCACACTCTATGCTTAGTGCCCTTTTCATGGCAAGGACTGAAATGAACCTGGTAGAGCATCCCACACAAACGAATGCTCCACATGCGGGTTTCACATGCCACCAACTCCACATTCACAGGCAACTTCAGCGCCACAGCCGTTTTCAGATAGCCCTCAATGCAAAGGCTCTAGACGCAAATATTGGTATGAGAGCTAATTCAATCAAGGAAACACTGCATGTTGGTGAAGGGCATATTGAAGAAGGATCAGCCGAGTGGTTCTTGTGGGAGAACAACTCCATTTGGCTCACTAACTTCACACACCATCAGACTTCCAAGCAGCTCTCAAGGAAACTCAGTTTTCACACTCTATGCTTAGTGCCCTGTGAGTGCATTATCTAGGAATGAACCTGGTAGAGCATCCCACACAAACGAATGCTCCACATGCGGGTTTCACATGCCACCAACTCCACATTCACAGGCAACTTCAGCGCCACAGCCGTTTTCAGATAGCCCTCAATGCAAAGGCTCTAGACGCAAATATTGGTGTGAGAGCTAATTCAATCAAGGAAACACTGCATGTTGGTGAAGGGCATATTGAAGAAGGATCAGCCGAGTGGTTCTTGTGGGAGAACAACTCCATTTGGCTCACTAACTTCACACACCATCAGGCTTCCAAGCAGCTCTCAAGGAAACTCAGTTTTCACACTCTATGCTTAGTGCCCTTTTCATGGCAAGGACTGAAATGAACCTGGTAGAGCATCCCACACAAACGAATGCTCCACATGCGGGTTTCACATGCCACCAACTCCACATTCACAGGCAACTTCAGCGAAACAGTCGTTTTCAGATAGCCCTCAATGCAATGGCTCTAGACGCAAATATTGGTGTGAGAGCTAATTCAATCAAGGAAACACTGCATGTTGGTGAAGGGCATATTGAAGAAGGATCAGCCGAGTGGTTCTTGTGGGAGAACAACTCCATTTGGCTCACTAACTTCACACACCATCAGGCTTCCAAGCAGCTCTCAAGGAAACTCAGTTTTCACACTCTATGCTTAGTGCCCTTTTCATGGCAAGGACTGAAATGAACCTGGTAGAGCATCCCACACAAACGAATGCTCCACATGCGGGTTTCACATGCCACCAACTCCACATTCACAGGCAACTTCAGCGAAACAGTCGTTTTCAGATAGCCCTCAATGCAAAGGCTCTAGACGCAAATATTGGTGTGAGAGCTAATTCAATCAAGGACACACTGCATGTTGGTGAAGGGCATATTGAAGAAGGATCAGCCGAGTGGTTCTTGTGGGAGAACAACTCCATTTGGCTCACTAACTTCACACACCATCAGGCTTCCAAGCAGCTCTCAAGGAAACTCAGTTTTCACACTCTATGCTTAGTGCCCTTTGAGTGCATTATCTAGGAATGAACCTGGTAGAGCATCCCACACAAACGAATTCTCCACATGCGGGTTTCACATGCCACCAACTCCACATTCACAGGCAACTTCAGCGCCACAGCCGTTTTCAGATAGCCCTCAATGCAAAGGCTCTAGACGCAAATATTGGTGTGAGAGCTAATTCAATCAAGGAAACACTGCATGTTGGTGAAGGTCATATTGAAGAAAGATCAGCCGAGTGGTTCTTGTGGGAGAACAACTCCATTTGGCTCACTAACTTCACACACCATCAGGCTTCCAAGCAGCTCTCAAGGAAACTCAGTTTTCACACTCTATGCTTAGTGCCCTTTTCATGGCAAGGACTGAAATGAACCTGGTAGAGCATCCCACACAAACGAATGCTCCACATGCGGGTTTCACATGCCACCAACTCCACATTCACAGGCAACTTCAGCGCCACAGTCGTTTTCAGATAGCCCTCAATGCAAAGGCTCTAGACGCAAATATTGGTGTGAGAGCTAATTCAATCAAGGAAACACTGCATGTTGGTGAAGGGCATATTGAAGAAGGATCAGCCGAGTGGTTCTTGTGGGAGAACAACTTCATTTGGCTCACTAACTTCACACACCATCAGGCTTCCAAGCAGCTCTCAAGGAAACTCAGTTTTCACACTCTATGCTTAGTGCCCTATGAGTGCATTATCTAGGAATGAACCTGGTAGAGCATCCTACACAAACGAATGCTCCACATGCGGGTTTCACATGCCACCAACTCCACATTCACAGGCAACTTCAGCGCCACAGCCGTTTTCAGATAGCCCTCAATGCAAAGGCTCTAGACGCAAATATTGGTGTGAGAGCTAATTCAATCAAGGACACACTGCATGTTGGTGAAGGGCATATTGAAGAAGGATCAGCCGAGTGGTTCTTGTGGGAGAACAACTCCATTTGGCTCACTAACTTCACACACCATCAGGCTTCCAAGCAGCTCTCAAGGAAACTCAGTTTTCACACTCTATGCTTAGTGCCCTTTGAGTGCATTATCTAGGAATGAACCTGGTAGAGCATCCCACACAAACGAATGCTCCACATGGGGGTTTCACATGCCACCAACTCCACATTCACAGGCAACTTCAGCGCCACAGCCGTTTTCAGATAGCCCTCAATGCAAAGGCTCTAGACGCAAATATTGGTGTGAGAGCTAATTCAATCAAGGACACACTGCATGTTGGTGAAGGGCATATTGAAGAAGGATCAGCCGAGTGGTTCTTGTGGGAGAACAACTCCATTTGGCTCACTAACTTCACACACCATCAGGCTTCCAAGCAGCTCTCAAGGAAACTCAGTTTTCACACTCTATGCTTAGTGCCCTTTTCATGGCAAGGACTGAAATGAACCTGGTAGAGCATCCCACACAAACGAATGCTCCACATGCGGGTTTCACATGCCACCAACTCCACATTCACAGGCAACTTCAGCGCCACAGCCGTTTTCAGATAGCCCTCAATGCAAAGGCTCTAGACGCAAATATTGGTGTGAGAGGTAATTCAATCAAGGAAACACTGCATGTTGGTGAAGGGCATATTGAAGAAGGATCAGCCGAGTGGTTCTTGTGGGAGAACAACTCCATTTGGCTCACTAACTTCACACACCATCAGGCTTCCAAGCAGCTCTCAAGGAAACTCAGTTTTCACACTCTATGCTTAGTGCCCTTTGAGTGCATTATCTAGGAATGAACCTGGTAGAGCATCCTACACAAACGAATGCTCCACATGCGGGTTTCACATGCCACCAACTCCACATTCACAGGCAACTTCAGCGCCACAGCCGTTTTCAGATAGCCCTCAATGCAAAGGCTCTAGACGCAAATATTGGTGTGAGAGCTAATTCAATCAAGGACACACTGCATGTTGGTGAAGGGCATATTGAAGAAGGATCAGCCGAGTGGTTCTTGTGGGAGAACAACTCCATTTGGCTCACTAACTTCACACACCATCAGGCTTCCAAGCAGCTCTCAAGGAAACTCAGTTTTCACACTCTATGCTTAGTGCCCTTTTCATGGCAAGGACTGAAATGAACCTGGTAGAGCATCCCACACAAACGAATGCTCCACATGCGGGTTTCACATGCCACCAACTCCACATTCACAGGCAACTTCAGCGCCACAGCCGTTTTCAGCTAGCCCTCAATGCAAAGGCTCTAGACGCAAATATTGGTGTGAGAGGTAATTCAATCAAGGAAACACTGCATGTTGGTGAAGGGCATATTGAAGAAGGATCAGCCGAGTGGTTCTTGTGGGAGAACAACTCCATTTGGCTCACTAACTTCACACACCATCAGGCTTCCAAGCAGCTCTCAAGGAAACTCAGTTTTCACACTCTATGCTTAGTGCCCTTTGAGTGCATTATCTAGGAATGAACCTGGTAGAGCATCCCACACAAACGAATGCTCCACATGCGGGTTTCACATGCCACCAACTCCACATTCACAGGCAACTTCAGCGCCACAGCCGTTTTCAGATAGCCCTCAATGCAAAGGCTCTAGACGCAAATATTGGTGTGAGAGCTAATTCAATCAAGGACACACTGCATGTTGGTGAAGGGCATATTGAAGAAGGATCAGCCGAGTGGTTCTTGTGGGAGAACAACTCCATTTGGCTCACTAACTTCACACACCATCAGGCTTCCAAGCAGCTCTCAAGGAAACTCAGTTTTCACACTCTATGCTTAGTGCCCTTTTCATGGCAAGGACTGAAATGAACCTGGTAGAGCATCCCACACAAACGAATGCTCCACATGCGGGTTTCACATGCCACCAACTCCACATTCACAGGCAACTTCAGCGCCACAGCCGTTTTCAGATAGCCCTCAATGCAAAGGCTCTAGACGCAAATATTGGTATGAGAGCTAATTCAATCAAGGAAACACTGCATGTTGGTGAAGGGCATATTGAAGAAGGATCAGCCGAGTGGTTCTTGTGGGAGAACAACTCCATTTGGCTCACTAACTTCACACACCATCAGACTTCCAAGCAGCTCTCAAGGAAACTCAGTTTTCACACTCTATGCTTAGTGCCCTGTGAGTGCATTATCTAGGAATGAACCTGGTAGAGCATCCCACACAAACGAATGCTCCACATGCGGGTTTCACATGCCACCAACTCCACATTCACAGGCAACTTCAGCGCCACAGCCGTTTTCAGATAGCCCTCAATGCAAAGGCTCTAGACGCAAATATTGGTGTGAGAGCTAATTCAATCAAGGAAACACTGCATGTTGGTGAAGGGCATATTGAAGAAGGATCAGCCGAGTGGTTCTTGTGGGAGAACAACTCCATTTGGCTCACTAACTTCACACACCATCAGGCTTCCAAGCAGCTCTCAAGGAAACTCAGTTTTCACACTCTATGCTTAGTGCCCTTTTCATGGCAAGGACTGAAATGAACCTGGTAGAGCATCCCACACAAACGAATGCTCCACATGCGGGTTTCACATGCCACCAACTCCACATTCACAGGCAACTTCAGCGAAACAGTCGTTTTCAGATAGCCCTCAATGCAATGGCTCTAGACGCAAATATTGGTGTGAGAGCTAATTCAATCAAGGAAACACTGCATGTTGGTGAAGGGCATATTGAAGAAGGATCAGCCGAGTGGTTCTTGTGGGAGAACAACTCCATTTGGCTCACTAACTTCACACACCATCAGGCTTCCAAGCAGCTCTCAAGGAAACTCAGTTTTCACACTCTATGCTTAGTGCCCTTTTCATGGCAAGGACTGAAATGAACCTGGTAGAGCATCCCACACAAACGAATGCTCCACATGCGGGTTTCACATGCCACCAACTCCACATTCACAGGCAACTTCAGCGAAACAGTCGTTTTCAGATAGCCCTCAATGCAAAGGCTCTAGACGCAAATATTGGTGTGAGAGCTAATTCAATCAAGGTCACACTGCATGTTGGTGAAGGGCATATTGAAGAAGGATCAGCCGAGTGGTTCTTGTGGGAGAACAACTCCATTTGGCTCACTAACTTCACACACCATCAGGCTTCCAAGCAGCTCTCAAGGAAACTCAGTTTTCACACTCTATGCTTAGTGCCCTTTGAGTGCATTATCTAGGAATGAACCTGGTAGAGCATCCCACACAAACGAATTCTCCACATGCGGGTTTCACATGCCACCAACTCCACATTCACAGGCAACTTCAGCGCCACAGCCGTTTTCAGATAGCCCTCAATGCAAAGGCTCTAGACGCAAATATTGGTGTGAGAGCTAATTCAATCAAGGAAACACTGCATGTTGGTGAAGGTCATATTGAAGAAAGATCAGCCGAGTGGTTCTTGTGGGAGAACAACTCCATTTGGCTCACTAACTTCACACACCATCAGGCTTCCAAGCAGCTCTCAAGGAAACTCAGTTTTCACACTCTATGCTTAGTGCCCTTTTCATGGCAAGGACTGAAATGAACCTGGTAGAGCATCCCACACAAACGAATGCTCCACATGCGGGTTTCACATGCCACCAACTCCACATTCACAGGCAACTTCAGCGCCACAGTCGTTTTCAGATAGCCCTCAATGCAAAGGCTCTAGACGCAAATATTGGTGTGAGAGCTAATTCAATCAAGGAAACACTGCATGTTGGTGAAGGGCATATTGAAGAAGGATCAGCCGAGTGGTTCTTGTGGGAGAACAACTTCATTTGGCTCACTAACTTCACACACCATCAGGCTTCCAAGCAGCTCTCAAGGAAACTCAGTTTTCACACTCTATGCTTAGTGCCCTTTGAGTGCATTATCTAGGAATGAACCTGGTAGAGCATCCTACACAAACGAATGCTCCACATGCGGGTTTCACATGCCACCAACTCCACATTCACAGGCAACTTCAGCGCCACAGCCGTTTTCAGATAGCCCTCAATGCAAAGGCTCTAGACGCAAATATTGGTGTGAGAGCTAATTCAATCAAGGACACACTGCATGTTGGTGAAGGGCATATTGAAGAAGGATCAGCCGAGTGGTTCTTGTGGGAGAACAACTCCATTTGGCTCACTAACTTCACACACCATCAGGCTTCCAAGCAGCTCTCAAGGAAACTCAGTTTTCACACTCTATGCTTAGTGCCCTCTTCATGGCAAGGACTGAAATGAACCTGGTAGAGCATCCCACACAAACGAATGCTCCACATGCGGGTTTCACATGCCACCAACTCCACATTCACAGGCAACTTCAGCGCCACAGCCGTTTTCAGCTAACCCTCAATGCAAAGGCTCTAGACGCAAATATTGGTGTGAGAGGTAATTCAATCAAGGAAACACTGCATGTTGGTGAAGGGCATATTGAAGAAGGATCAGCCGAGTGGTTCTTGTGGGAGAACAACTCCATTTGGCTCACTAACTTCACACACCATCAGGCTTCCAAGCAGCTCTCAAGGAAACTCAGTTTTCACACTCTATGCTTAGTGCCCTTTGAGTGCATTATCTAGGAATGAACCTGGTAGAGCATCCCACACAAACGAATGCTCCACATGGGGGTTTCACATGCCACCAACTCCACATTCACAGGCAACTTCAGCGCCACAGCCGTTTTCAGATAGCCCTCAATGCAAAGGCTCTAGACGCAAATATTGGTGTGAGAGCTAATTCAATCAAGGACACACTGCATGTTGGTGAAGGGCATATTGAAGAAGGATCAGCCGAGTGGTTCTTGTGGGAGAACAACTCCATTTGGCTCACTAACTTCACACACCATCAGGCTTCCAAGCAGCTCTCAAGGAAACTCAGTTTTCACACTCTATGCTTAGTGCCCTTTTCATGGCAAGGACTGAAATGAACCTGGTAGAGCATCCCACACAAACGAATGCTCCACATGCGGGTTTCACATGCCACCAACTCTACATTCACAGGCAACTTCAGCGCCACAGCCGTTTTCAGATAGCCCTCAATGCAAAGGCTCTAGACGCAAATATTGGTATGAGAGCTAATTCAATCAAGGAAACACTGCATGTTGGTGAAGGGCATATTGAAGAAGGATCAGCCGAGTGGTTCTTGTGGGAGAACAACTCCATTTGGCTCACTAACTTCACACACCATCAGACTTCCAAGCAGCTCTCAAGGAAACTCAGTTTTCACACTCTATGCTTAGTGCCCTGTGAGTGCATTATCTAGGAATGAACCTGGTAGAGCATCCCACACAAACGAATGCTCCACATGCGGGTTTCACATGCCACCAACTCCACATTCACAGGCAACTTCAGCGCCACAGCCGTTTTCAGATAGCCCTCAATGCAAAGGCTCTAGACGCAAATATTGGTGTGAGAGCTAATTCAATCAAGGAAACACTGCATGTTGGTGAAGGGCATATTGAAGAAGGATCAGCCGAGTGGTTCTTGTGGGAGAACAACTCCATTTGGCTCACTAACTTCACACACCATCAGGCTTCCAAGCAGCTCTCAAGGAAACTCAGTTTTCACACTCTATGCTTAGTGCCCTTTTCATGGCAAGGACTGAAATGAACCTGGTAGAGCATCCCACACAAACGAATGCTCCACATGCGGGTTTCACATGCCACCAACTCCACATTCACAGGCAACTTCAGCGAAACAGTCGTTTTCAGATAGCCCTCAATGCAATGGCTCTAGACGCAAATATTGGTGTGAGAGCTAATTCAATCAAGGAAACACTGCATGTTGGTGAAGGGCATATTGAAGAAGGATCAGCCGAGTGGTTCTTGTGGGAGAACAACTCCATTTGGCTCACTAACTTCACACACCATCAGGCTTCCAAGCAGCTCTCAAGGAAACTCAGTTTTCACACTCTATGCTTAGTGCCCTTTTCATGGCAAGGACTGAAATGAACCTGGTAGAGCATCCCACACAAACGAATGCTCCACATGCGGGTTTCACATGCCACCAACTCCACATTCACAGGCAACTTCAGCGAAACAGTCATTTTCAGATAGCCCTCAATGCAAAGGCTCTAGACGCAAATATTGGTGTGAGAGGTAATTCAATCAAGGAAACACTGCATGTTGGTGAAGGGCATATTGAAGAAGGATCAGCCGAGTGGTTCTTGTGGGAGAACAACTCCATTTGGCTCACTAACTTCACACACCATCAGGCTTCCAAGCAGCTCTCAAGGAAACTCAGTTTTCACACTCTATGCTTAGTGCCCTTTGAGTGCATTATCTAGGAATGAACCTGGTAGAGCATCCTACACAAACGAATGCTCCACATGCGGGTTTCACATGCCACCAACTCCACATTCACAGGCAACTTCAGCGCCACAGCCGTTTTCAGATAGCCCTCAATGCAAAGGCTCTAGACGCAAATATTGGTGTGAGAGCTAATTCAATCAAGGACACACTGCATGTTGGTGAAGGGCATATTGAAGAAGGATCAGCCGAGTGGTTCTTGTGGGAGAACAACTCCATTTGGCTCACTAACTTCACACACCATCAGGCTTCCAAGCAGCTCTCAAGGAAACTCAGTTTTCACACTCTATGCTTAGTGCCCTTTTCATGGCAAGGACTGAAATGAACCTGGTAGAGCATCCCACACAAACGAATGCTCCACATGCGGGTTTCACATGCCACCAACTCCACATTCACAGGCAACTTCAGCGCCACAGCCGTTTTCAGCTAGCCCTCAATGCAAAGGCTCTAGACGCAAATATTGGTGTGAGAGGTAATTCAATCAAGGAAACACTGCATGTTGGTGAAGGGCATATTGAAGAAGGATCAGCCGAGTGGTTCTTGTGGGAGAACAACTCCATTTGGCTCACTAACTTCACACACCATCAGGCTTCCAAGCAGCTCTCAAGGAAACTCAGTTTTCACACTCTATGCTTAGTGCCCTTTGAGTGCATTATCTAGGAATGAACCTGGTAGAGCATCCCACACAAACGAATGCTCCACATGCGGGTTTCACATGCCACCAACTCCACATTCACAGGCAACTTCAGCGCCACAGCCGTTTTCAGATAGCCCTCAATGCAAAGGCTCTAGACGCAAATATTGGTGTGAGAGCTAATTCAATCAAGGACACACTGCATGTTGGTGAAGGGCATATTGAAGAAGGATCAGCCGAGTGGTTCTTGTGGGAGAACAACTCCATTTGGCTCACTAACTTCACACACCATCAGGCTTCCAAGCAGCTCTCAAGGAAACTCAGTTTTCACACTCTATGCTTAGTGCCCTTTTCATGGCAAGGACTGAAATGAACCTGGTAGAGCATCCCACACAAACGAATGCTCCACATGCGGGTTTCACATGCCACCAACTCCACATTCACAGGCAACTTCAGCGCCACAGCCGTTTTCAGATAGCCCTCAATGCAAAGGCTCTAGACGCAAATATTGGTATGAGAGCTAATTCAATCAAGGAAACACTGCATGTTGGTGAAGGGCATATTGAAGAAGGATCAGCCGAGTGGTTCTTGTGGGAGAACAACTCCATTTGGCTCACTAACTTCACACACCATCAGACTTCCAAGCAGCTCTCAAGGAAACTCAGTTTTCACACTCTATGCTTAGTGCCCTGTGAGTGCATTATCTAGGAATGAACCTGGTAGAGCATCCCACACAAACGAATGCTCCACATGCGGGTTTCACATGCCACCAACTCCACATTCACAGGCAACTTCAGCGCCACAGCCGTTTTCAGATAGCCCTCAATGCAAAGGCTCTAGACGCAAATATTGGTGTGAGAGCTAATTCAATCAAGGACACACTGCATGTTGGTGAAGGGCATATTGAAGAAGGATCAGCCGAGTGGTTCTTGTGGGAGAACAACTCCATTTGGCTCACTAACTTCACACACCATCAGGCTTCCAAGCAGCTCTCAAGGAAACTCAGTTTTCACACTCTATGCTTAGTGCCCTTTTCATGGCAAGGACTGAAATGAACCTGGTAGAGCATCCCACACAAACGAATGCTCCACATGCGGGTTTCACATGCCACCAACTCCACATTCACAGGCAACTTCAGCGCCACAGCCGTTTTCAGCTAGCCCTCAATGCAAAGGCTCTAGACGCAAATATTGGTGTGAGAGGTAATTCAATCAAGGAAACACTGCATGTTGGTGAAGGGCATATTGAAGAAGGATCAGCCGAGTGGTTCTTGTGGGAGAACAACTCCATTTGGCTCACTAACTTCACACACCATCAGGCTTCCAAGCAGCTCTCAAGGAAACTCAGTTTTCACACTCTATGCTTAGTGCCCTTTGAGTGCATTATCTAGGAATGAACCTGGTAGAGCATCCCACACAAACGAATGCTCCACATGCGGGTTTCACATGCCACCAACTCCACATTCACAGGCAACTTCAGCGCCACAGCCGTTTTCAGATAGCCCTCAATGCAAAGGCTCTAGACGCAAATATTGGTGTGAGAGCTAATTCAATCAAGGACACACTGCATGTTGGTGAAGGGCATATTGAAGAAGGATCAGCCGAGTGGTTCTTGTGGGAGAACAACTCCATTTGGCTCACTAACTTCACACACCATCAGGCTTCCAAGCAGCTCTCAAGGAAACTCAGTTTTCACACTCTATGCTTAGTGCCCTTTTCATGGCAAGGACTGAAATGAACCTGGTAGAGCATCCCACACAAACGAATGCTCCACATGCGGGTTTCACATGCCACCAACTCCACATTCACAGGCAACTTCAGCGCCACAGCCGTTTTCAGATAGCCCTCAATGCAAAGGCTCTAGACGCAAATATTGGTATGAGAGCTAATTCAATCAAGGAAACACTGCATGTTGGTGAAGGGCATATTGAAGAAGGATCAGCCGAGTGGTTCTTGTGGGAGAACAACTCCATTTGGCTCACTAACTTCACACACCATCAGACTTCCAAGCAGCTCTCAAGGAAACTCAGTTTTCACACTCTATGCTTAGTGCCCTGTGAGTGCATTATCTAGGAATGAACCTGGTAGAGCATCCCACACAAACGAATGCTCCACATGCGGGTTTCACATGCCACCAACTCCACATTCACAGGCAACTTCAGCGCCACAGCCGTTTTCAGATAGCCCTCAATGCAAAGGCTCTAGACGCAAATATTGGTGTGAGAGCTAATTCAATCAAGGAAACACTGCATGTTGGTGAAGGGCATATTGAAGAAGGATCAGCCGAGTGGTTCTTGTGGGAGAACAACTCCATTTGGCTCACTAACTTCACACACCATCAGGCTTCCAAGCAGCTCTCAAGGAAACTCAGTTTTCACACTCTATGCTTAGTGCCCTTTTCATGGCAAGGACTGAAATGAACCTGGTAGAGCATCCCACACAAACGAATGCTCCACATGCGGGTTTCACATGCCACCAACTCCACATTCACAGGCAACTTCAGCGAAACAGTCGTTTTCAGATAGCCCTCAATGCAATGGCTCTAGACGCAAATATTGGTGTGAGAGCTAATTCAATCAAGGAAACACTGCATGTTGGTGAAGGGCATATTGAAGAAGGATCAGCCGAGTGGTTCTTGTGGGAGAACAACTCCATTTGGCTCACTAACTTCACACACCATCAGGCTTCCAAGCAGCTCTCAAGGAAACTCAGTTTTCACACTCTATGCTTAGTGCCCTTTTCATGGCAAGGACTGAAATGAACCTGGTAGAGCATCCCACACAAACGAATGCTCCACATGCGGGTTTCACATGCCACCAACTCCACATTCACAGGCAACTTCAGCGAAACAGTCGTTTTCAGATAGCCCTCAATGCAAAGGCTCTAGACGCAAATATTGGTGTGAGAGCTAATTCAATCAAGGACACACTGCATGTTGGTGAAGGGCATATTGAAGAAGGATCAGCCGAGTGGTTCTTGTGGGAGAACAACTCCATTTGGCTCACTAACTTCACACACCATCAGGCTTCCAAGCAGCTCTCAAGGAAACTCAGTTTTCACACTCTATGCTTAGTGCCCTTTGAGTGCATTATCTAGGAATGAACCTGGTAGAGCATCCCACACAAACGAATTCTCCACATGCGGGTTTCACATGCCACCAACTCCACATTCACAGGCAACTTCAGCGCCACAGCCGTTTTCAGATAGCCCTCAATGCAAAGGCTCTAGACGCAAATATTGGTGTGAGAGCTAATTCAATCAAGGAAACACTGCATGTTGGTGAAGGTCATATTGAAGAAAGATCAGCCGAGTGGTTCTTGTGGGAGAACAACTCCATTTGGCTCACTAACTTCACACACCATCAGGCTTCCAAGCAGCTCTCAAGGAAACTCAGTTTTCACACTCTATGCTTAGTGCCCTTTTCATGGCAAGGACTGAAATGAACCTGGTAGAGCATCCCACACAAACGAATGCTCCACATGCGGGTTTCACATGCCACCAACTCCACATTCACAGGCAACTTCAGCGCCACAGTCGTTTTCAGATAGCCCTCAATGCAAAGGCTCTAGACGCAAATATTGGTGTGAGAGCTAATTCAATCAAGGAAACACTGCATGTTGGTGAAGGGCATATTGAAGAAGGATCAGCCGAGTGGTTCTTGTGGGAGAACAACTTCATTTGGCTCACTAACTTCACACACCATCAGGCTTCCAAGCAGCTCTCAAGGAAACTCAGTTTTCACACTCTATGCTTAGTGCCCTTTGAGTGCATTATCTAGGAATGAACCTGGTAGAGCATCCTACACAAACGAATGCTCCACATGCGGGTTTCACATGCCACCAACTCCACATTCACAGGCAACTTCAGCGCCACAGCCGTTTTCAGATAGCCCTCAATGCAAAGGCTCTAGACGCAAATATTGGTGTGAGAGCTAATTCAATCAAGGACACACTGCATGTTGGTGAAGGGCATATTGAAGAAGGATCAGCCGAGTGGTTCTTGTGGGAGAACAACTCCATTTGGCTCACTAACTTCACACACCATCAGGCTTCCAAGCAGCTCTCAAGGAAACTCAGTTTTCACACTCTATGCTTAGTGCCCTCTTCATGGCAAGGACTGAAATGAACCTGGTAGAGCATCCCACACAAACGAATGCTCCACATGCGGGTTTCACATGCCACCAACTCCACATTCACAGGCAACTTCAGCGCCACAGCCGTTTTCAGCTAACCCTCAATGCAAAGGCTCTAGACGCAAATATTGGTGTGAGAGCTAATTCAATCAAGGAAACACTGCATGTTGGTGAAGGGCATATTGAAGAAGGATCAGCCGAGTGGTTCTTGTGGGAGAACAACTCCATTTGGCTCACTAACTTCACACACCATCAGGCTTCCAAGCAGCTCTCAAGGAAACTCAGTTTTCACACTCTATGCTTAGTGCCCTTTGAGTGCATTATCTAGGAATGAACCTGGTAGAGCATCCCACACAAACGAATGCTCCACATGGGGGTTTCACATGCCACCAACTCCACATTCACAGGCAACTTCAGCGCCACAGCCGTTTTCAGATAGCCCTCAATGCAAAGGCTCTAGACGCAAATATTGGTGTGAGAGCTAATTCAATCAAGGACACACTGCATGTTGGTGAAGGGCATATTGAAGAAGGATCAGCCGAGTGGTTCTTGTGGGAGAA
This sequence comes from Ochotona princeps, assembly GCF_030435755.1. Taxonomy (NCBI): domain Eukaryota; kingdom Metazoa; phylum Chordata; class Mammalia; order Lagomorpha; family Ochotonidae; genus Ochotona; species Ochotona princeps. The sequence continues at coordinate 10,852 of NW_026697037.1, read as the reverse complement.
CAACTCCATTTGGCTCACTAACTTCACACACCATCAGGCTTCCAAGCAGCTCTCAAGGAAACTCAGTTTTCACACTCTATGCTTAGTGCCCTTTTCATGGCAAGGACTGAAATGAACCTGGTAGAGCATCCCACACAAACGAATGCTCCACATGCGGGTTTCACATGCCACCAACTCTACATTCACAGGCAACTTCAGCGCCACAGCCGTTTTCAGATAGCCCTCAATGCAAAGGCTCTAGACGCAAATATTGGTATGAGAGCTAATTCAATCAAGGAAACACTGCATGTTGGTGAAGGGCATATTGAAGAAGGATCAGCCGAGTGGTTCTTGTGGGAGAACAACTCCATTTGGCTCACTAACTTCACACACCATCAGACTTCCAAGCAGCTCTCAAGGAAACTCAGTTTTCACACTCTATGCTTAGTGCCCTGTGAGTGCATTATCTAGGAATGAACCTGGTAGAGCATCCCACACAAACGAATGCTCCACATGCGGGTTTCACATGCCACCAACTCCACATTCACAGGCAACTTCAGCGCCACAGCCGTTTTCAGATAGCCCTCAATGCAAAGGCTCTAGACGCAAATATTGGTGTGAGAGCTAATTCAATCAAGGAAACACTGCATGTTGGTGAAGGGCATATTGAAGAAGGATCAGCCGAGTGGTTCTTGTGGGAGAACAACTCCATTTGGCTCACTAACTTCACACACCATCAGGCTTCCAAGCAGCTCTCAAGGAAACTCAGTTTTCACACTCTATGCTTAGTGCCCTTTTCATGGCAAGGACTGAAATGAACCTGGTAGAGCATCCCACACAAACGAATGCTCCACATGCGGGTTTCACATGCCACCAACTCCACATTCACAGGCAACTTCAGCGAAACAGTCGTTTTCAGATAGCCCTCAATGCAATGGCTCTAGACGCAAATATTGGTGTGAGAGCTAATTCAATCAAGGAAACACTGCATGTTGGTGAAGGGCATATTGAAGAAGGATCAGCCGAGTGGTTCTTGTGGGAGAACAACTCCATTTGGCTCACTAACTTCACACACCATCAGGCTTCCAAGCAGCTCTCAAGGAAACTCAGTTTTCACACTCTATGCTTAGTGCCCTTTTCATGGCAAGGACTGAAATGAACCTGGTAGAGCATCCCACACAAACGAATGCTCCACATGCGGGTTTCACATGCCACCAACTCCACATTCACAGGCAACTTCAGCGAAACAGTCGTTTTCAGATAGCCCTCAATGCAAAGGCTCTAGACGCAAATATTGGTGTGAGAGCTAATTCAATCAAGGAAACACTGCATGTTGGTGAAGGGCATATTGAAGAAGGATCAGCCGAGTGGTTCTTGTGGGAGAACAACTCCATTTGGCTCACTAACTTCACACACCATCAGGCTTCCAAGCAGCTCTCAAGGAAACTCAGTTTTCACACTCTATGCTTAGTGCCCTTTGAGTGCATTATCTAGGAATGAACCTGGTAGAGCATCCCACACAAACGAATGCTCCACATGCGGGTTTCACATGCCACCAACTCCACATTCACAGGCAACTTCAGCGCCACAGCCGTTTTCAGATAGCCCTCAATGCAAAGGCTCTAGACGCAAATATTGGTGTGAGAGCTAATTCAATCAAGGAAACACTGCATGTTGGTGAAGGGCATATTGAAGAAAGATCAGCCGAGTGGTTCTTGTGGGAGAACAACTCCATTTGGCTCACTAACTTCACACACCATCAGGCTTCCAAGCAGCTCTCAAGGAAACTCAGTTTTCACACTCTATGCTTAGTGCCCTTTGAGTGCATTATCTAGGAATGAACCTGGTAGAGCATCCCACACAAACGCATGCTCCACATGCGGGTTTCACATGCCACCAACTCCACATTCACAGGCAACTTCAGCGCCACAGCCGTTTTCAGATAGCCCTCAATGCAAAGGCTCTAGACGCAAATATTGGTGTGAGAGGTAATTCAATCAAGGAAACACTGCATGTTGGTGAAGGGCATATTGAAGAAGGATCAGCCGAGTGGTTCTTGTGGGAGAACAACTCCATTTGGCTCACTAACTTCACACACCATCAGGCTTCCAAGCAACTCTCAAGGAAACTCAGTTTTCACACTCTATGCTTAGTGCCCTTTTCATGGCAAGGACTGAAATGAACCTGGTAGAGCATCCCACACAAACGAATGCTCCACATGCGGGTTTCACATGCCACCAACTCCACATTCACAGGCAACTTCAGCGCCACAGTCGTTTTCAGATAGCCCTCAATGCAAAGGCTCTAGACGCAAATATTGGTGTGAGAGCTAATTCAATCAAGGAAACACTGCATGTTGGTGAAGGGCATATTGAAGAAGGATCAGCCGAGTGGTTCTTGTGGGAGAACAACTTCATTTGGCTCAGTAACTTCACACACCATCAGGCTTCCAAGCAGCTCTCAAGGAAACTCAGTTTTCACACTCTATGCTTAGTGCCCTATGAGTGCATTATCTAGGAATGAACCTGGTAGAGCATCCCACACAAACGAATGCTCCACATGCGGGTTTCACATGCCACCAACTCCACATTCACAGGCAACTTCAGCGCCACAGCCGTTTTCAGATAGCCCTCAATGCAAAGGCTCTAGACGCAAATATTGGTGTGAGAGCTAATTCAATCAAGGAAACACTGCATGTTGGTGAAGGGCATATTGAAGAAAGATCAGCCGAGTGGTTCTTGTGGGAGAACAACTCCATTTGGCTCACTAACTTCACACACCATCAGGCTTCCAAGCAGCTCTCAAGGAAACTCAGTTTTCACACTCTATGCTTAGTGCCCTATGAGTGCCTAGGACTGAATTGAAGCTTGGAGAGCATCCCACACAAACGAATGCTCCACATGCGGGTTTCACATGCCACCAACTCCACATTCACAGGCAACTTCAGCGCCACAGCCGTTTTCAGATAGCCCTCAATGCAAAGGCTCTAGACGCAAATATTGGTGTGAGAGCTAATTCAATCAAGGAAACACTGCATGTTGGTGAAGGGCATATTGAAGAAGGATCAGCCGAGTGGTTCTTGTGGGAGAACAACTCCATTTGGCTCACTAACTTCACACACCATCAGGCTTCCAAGCAGCTCTCAAGGAAACTCAGTTTTCACACTCTATGCTTAGTGCCCTTTTCATGGCTAGGAGTGAAATGAACCTGGTAGAGCATCCCACACAAACGAATGCTCCACATGCGGGTTTCACATGCCACCAACTCCACATTCACAGGCAACTTCAGCGCCACAGCCGTATTCAGATAGCCCTCAATGCAAAGGCTCTAGACGCAAATATTGGTGTGAGAGCTAATTCAATCAAGGAAACACTGCATGTTGGTGAAGGGCATATTGAAGAAGGATCAGCCGAGTGGTTCTTGTGGGAGAACAACTCCATTTGTCTCACTATCTTCACACACCATCAGGCTTCCAAGCAGCTCTCAAGGAAACTCAGTTTTCACACTCTATGCTTAGTGCCCTATGAGTGCCTAGGACTGAATTGAAGCTTGGTCAGCATCCCACATAAACGAATGCTCCACATGCGGGTTTCACATGCCACCAACTCCACATTCACAGGCAACTTCAGCGCCATAGCCGTTTTCAGATAGCCCTCAATGCAAAGGCTCTAGACGCAAATATTGGTGTGAGAGCTAATTCAATCAAGGAAACACTGCATGTTGGTGAAGGGCATATTGAAGAAGGATCAGCCGAGTGGTTCTTGTGGGAGAACAACTCCATTTGGCTCACTAACTTCACACACCATCAGGCTTCCAAGCAGCTCTCAAGGAAACTCAGTTTTCACACTCTATGTTTAGTGCCCTTTGAGTGCATTATCTAGGAATGAACCTGGTAGAGCATCCCACACAAACGAATGCTCCACATGCGGGTTTCACATGCCACCAACTCCACATTCACAGGAAACTTCAGCGCCACAGCCGTTTTCAGATAGCCCTCAATGCAAAGGCTCTAGACGCAAATATTGGTGTGAGAGCTAATTCAATCAAGGAAACACTGCATGTTGGTGAAGGGCATATTGAAGAAGGATCAGCCGAGTGGTTCTTGTGGGAGAACAACTCCATTTGGGTCACTAACTTCACACACCATCAGGCTTCCAAGAAGCTCTCAAGGAAACTCAGTTTTCACACTCTATGCTTAGTGCCCTTTTCATGGCAAGGACTGAAATGAACCTGGTAGAGCATCCCACACAAACGAATGCTCCACATGCGGGTTTCACATGCCACCAACTCCACATTCACAGGCAACTTCAGCGCCACAGTCGTTTTCAGATAGCCCTCAATGCAAAGGCTCTAGACGCAAATATTGGTGTGAGAGCTAATTCAATCAAGGAAACACTGCATGTTGGTGAAGGGCATATTGAAGAAGGATCAGCCGAGTGGTTCTTGTGGGAGAACAACTCCATTTGGCTCACTAACTTCACACACCATCAGGCTTCCAAGCAGCTCTCAAGGAAACTCAGTTTTCACACTCTATGCTTAGTGCCCTTTGAGTGCATTATCTAGGAATGAACCTGGTAGAGCATCCCACACAAACGAATGCTCCACATGCGGGTTTCACATGCCACCAACTCCACATTCACAGGCAACTTCAGCGCCACAGTCGTTTTCAGATAGCCCTCAATGCAAAGGCTCTAGACGCAAATATTGGTGTGAGAGCTAATTTAATCAAGGAAACACTGCATGTTGGTGAAGGGCATATTGAAGAAGGATCAGCCGAGTGGTTCTTGTGGGAGAACAACTCCATTTGGCTCACTAACTTCACACACCATCAGGCTTCCAAGCAGCTCTCAAGGAAACTCAGTTTTCACACTCTATGCTTAGTGCCCTTTGAGTGCATTATCTAGGAATGAACCTGGTAGAGCATCCCACACAAACGAATGCTCCACATGCGGGTTTCACATGCCACCAACTCCACATTCACAGGCAACTTCAGCGCCACAGCCGTTTTCAGATAGCCCTCAATGCAAAGGCTCTAGACGCAAATATTGGTGTGAGAGCTAATTCAATCAAGGAAACACTGCATGTTGGTGAAGGGCATATTGAAGAAAGATCAGCCGAGTGGTTCTTGTGGGAGAACAACTCCATTTGGCTCACTAACTTCACACACCATCAGGCTTCCAAGCAGCTCTCAAGGAAACTCAGTTTTCACACTCTATGCTTAGTGCCCTTTGAGTGCATTATCTAGGAATGAACCTGGTAGAGCATCCCACACAAACGAATGCTCCACATGCGGGTTTCACATGCCACCAACTCCACATTCACAGGCAACTTCAGCGCCACAGCCGTTTTCAGCTAGCCCTCAATGCAAAGGCTCTAGACGCAAATATTGGTGTGAGAGCTAATTCAATCAAGGAAACACTGCATGTTGGTGAAGGGCATATTGAAGAAGGATCAGCCGAGTGGTTCTTGTGGGAGAACAACTCCATTTGGCTCACTAACTTCACACACCATCAGGCTTCCAAGCAGCTCTCAAGGAAACTCAGTTTTCACACTCTATGTTTAGTGCCCTTTGAGTGCATTATCTAGGAATGAACCTGGTAGAGCATCCCACACAAACGAATGCTCCACATGCGGGTTTCACATGCCACCAACTCCACATTCACAGGCAACTTCAGCGCCACAGCCGTTTTCAGATAGCCCTCAATGCAAAGGTTCTAGACGCAAATATTGGTGTGAGAGCTAATTCAATCAAGGAAACACTGCATGTTGGTGAAGGGCATATTGAAGAAGGATCAGCCGAGTGGTTCTTGTGGGAGGACAACTCCATTTGGCTCACTAACTTCACACACCATCAGGCTTCCAAGCAGCTCTCAAGGAAACTCAGTTTTCACACTCTATGCTTAGTGCCCTTTTCATGGCAAGGACTGAAATGAACCTGGTAGAGCATCCCACACAAACGAATGCTCCACATGCGGGTTTCACATGCCACCAACTCCACATTCACAGGCAACTTCAGCGCCACAGTCGTTTTCAGATAGCCCTCAATGCAAAGGCTCTAGACGCAAATATTGGTGTGAGAGCTAATTCAATCAAGGAAACACTGCATGTTGGTGAAGGGCATATTGAAGAAGGATCAGCCGAGTGGTTCTTGTGGGAGAACAACTCCATTTGGCTCACTAACTTCACACACCATCAGGCTTCCAAGCAGCTCTCAAGGAAACTCAGTTTTCACACTCTATGTTTAGTGCCCTTTGAGTGCATTATCTAGGAATGAACCTGGTAGAGCATCCCACACAAACGAATGCTCCACATGCGGGTTTCACATGCCACCAACTCCACATTCACAGGCAACTTCAGCGCCACAGCCGTTTTCAGATAGCCCTCAATGCAAAGGCTCTAGACGCAAATATTGGTGTGAGAGCTAATTCAATCAAGGAAACACTGCATGTTGGTGAAGGGCATTTTGAAGAAAGATCAGCCGAGTGGTTCTTGTGGGAGAACAACTCCATTTGGCTCACTAACTTCACACACCATCAGGCTTCCAAGCAGCTCTCAAGGAAACTCAGTTTTCACACTCTATGCTTAGTGCCCTATGAGTGCCTAGGACTGAATTGAAGCTTGGAGAGCATCCCACATAAACGAATGCTCCACATGCGGGTTTCACATGCCACCAACTCCACATTCACAGGCAACTTCAGCGCCACAGCCGTTTTCAGATAGCCCTCAATGCAAAGGCTCTAGACGCAAATATTGGTGTGAGAGCTAATTCAATCAAGGAAACACTGCATGTTGGTGAAGGGCATATTGAAGAAGGATCAGCCGAGTGGTTCTTGTGGGAGAACAACTCCATTTGGCTCACTAACTTCACACACCATCAGGCTTCCAAGCAGCTCTCAAGGAAACTCAGTTTTCACACTCTATGCTTAGTGCCCTTTTCATGGCAAGGACTGAAATGAACCTGGTAGAGCATCCCACACAAACGAATGCTCCACATGCGGGTTTCACATGCCACCAACTCCACATTCACAGGCAACTTCAGCGCCACAGTCGTTTTCAGATAGCCCTCAATGCACAGGCTCTAGACGCAAATATTGGTGTGAGAGCTAATTCAATCAAGGAAACACTGCATGTTGGTGAAGGGCATATTGAAGAAGGATCAGCCGAGTGGTTCTTGTGGGAGAACAACTCCATTTGGCTCACTAAATTCACACACCATCAGGCTTCCAAGCAGCTCTCAAGGAAACTCAGTTTTCACACTCTATGCTTAGTGCCCTTTGAGTGCATTATCTAGGAAGGAACCTGGTAGAGCATCCCACACAAACGAATGCTCCACATGCGGGTTTCACATGCCACCAACTCCACATTCACAGGCAACTTCAGCGCCACAGTCGTTTTCAGATAGCCCTCAATGCAAAGGCTCTAGACGCAAATATTGGTGTGAGAGCTAATTTAATCAAGGAAACACTGCATGTTGGTGAAGGGCATATTGAAGAAGGATCAGCCGAGTGGTTCTTGTGGGAGAACAACTCCATTTGGCTCACTAACTTCACACACCATCAGGCTTCCAAGCAGCTCTCAAGGAAACTCAGTTTTCACACTCTATGCTTAGTGCCCTTTGAGTGCATTATCTAGGAATGAACCTGGTAGAGCATCCCACACAAACGAATGCTCCACATGCGGGTTTCACATGCCACCAACTCCACATTCACAGGCAACTTCAGCGCCACAGCCGTTTTCAGATAGCCCTCAATGCAAAGGCTCTAGACGCAAATATTGGTGTGAGAGCTAATTCAATCAAGGAAACACTGCATGTTGGTGAAGGGCATATTGAAGAAAGATCAGCCGAGTGGTTCTTGTGGGAGAACAACTCCATTTGGCTCACTAACTTCACACACCATCAGGCTTCCAAGCAGCTCTCAAGGAAACTCAGTTTTCACACTCTATGCTTAGTGCCCTTTGAGTGCATTATCTAGGAATGAACCTGGTAGAGCATCCCACACAAACGAATGCTCCACATGCGGGTTTCACATGCCACCAACTCCACATTCACAGGCAACTTCAGCGCCACAGTCGTTTTCAGATAGCCCTCAATGCAAAGGCTCTAGACGCAAATATTGGTGTGAGAGCTAATTCAATCAAGGAAACACTGCATGTTGGTGAAGGGCATATTGAAGAAGGATCAGCCGAGTGGTTCTTGTGGGAGAACAACTCCATTTGGCTCACTAACTTCACACACCATCAGGCTTCCAAGCAGCTCTCAAGGAAACTCAGTTTTCACACTCTATGCTTAGTGCCCTTTTCATGGCAAGGACTGAAATGAACCTGGTAGAGCATCCCACACAAACGAATGCTCCACATGCGGGTTTCACATGCCACCAACTCCACATTCACAGGCAACTTCAGCGCCACAGTCGTTTTCATATAGCCCTCAATGCAAAGGCTCTAGACGCAAATATTGGTGTGAGAGCTAATTCAATCAATGAAACACTGCATGTTGGTGAAGGGCATATTGAAGAAAGATCAGCCGAGTGGTTCTTGTGGGAGAACAACTCCATTTGGCTCACTAACTTCACACACCATCAGGCTTCCAAGCAGCTCTCAAGGAAACTCAGTTTTCACACTCTATGCTTAGTGCCCTTTGAGTGCATTATCTAGGAATGAACCTGGTAGAGCATCCCACACAAACGAATGCTCCACATGCGGGTTTCACATGCCACCAACTCCACATTCACAGGCAACTTCAGCGCCACAGTCGTTTTCAGATAGCCCTCAATGCAAAGGCTCTAGACGCAAATATTGGTGTGAGAGCTAATTTAATCAAGGAAACACTGCATGTTGGTGAAGGGCATATTGAAGAAGGATCAGCCGAGTGGTTCTTGTGGGAGAACAACTCCATTTGGCTCACTAACTTCACACACCATCAGGCTTCCAAGCAGCTCTCAAGGAAACTCAGTTTTCACACTCTATGCTTAGTGCCCTATGAGTGCCTAGGACTGAATTGAAGCTTGGAGAGCATCCACATAAACGAATGCTCCACATGCGGGTTTCACATGCCACCAACTCCACATTCACAGGCAACTTCAGCGCCACAGCCGTTTTCAGATAGCCCTCAATGCAAAGGCTCTAGACGCAAATATTGGTGTGAGAGCTAATTCAATCAAGGACACACTGCATGTTGGTGAAGGGCATATTGAAGAAGGATCAGCCGAGTGGTTCTTGTGGAGAACAACTCCATTTGTCTCACTATCTTCACACACCATCAGCTTCCAAGCAGCTCTCAAGGAAACTCAGTTTTCACACTCTATGCTTAGTGCCCTATGAGTGCCTAGACTGAAATGAAGCTTGGAGAGCATCCCACATAAACGAATGCTCCACATGCGGGTTTCACATGCCACCAACTCCACATTCACAGGCAACTTCAGCGCCACAGCCGTTTCAGATAGCCCTCAATGCAAAGGCTCTAGACGCAAATATTGGTGTGAGAGCTAATTCAATCAAGGAAACACTGCATGTTGGTGAAGGGCATATTGAAGAAGGATCAGCCGAGTGGTTCTTGTGGGAGAACAACTCCATTTGGCTCACTAACTTCACACACCATCAGGCTTCCAAGCAGCTCTCAAGGAAACTCAGTTTTCACACTCTATGCTTAGTGCCCTTTGAGTGCATTATCTATTAATGAACCTGGTAGAGCATCCCACACAAACGAATGCTTCACATGCGGTTTCACATGCCACCAACTCCACATTCACAGGCAACTTCAGCGCCACAGCCGTTTTCATATAGCCCTCAAAGCAAAGGCTCTAGACGCAATATTGGTGTGAGAGTTAATTCAATCAAGGAAACACTGCATGTTGGTGAAGGGCATATTGAAGAAGAATCAGCCGAGTGGTTCTTGTGGGAGAACAACTCCATTTGGCTCACTAACTTCACACACCATCAGGCTTCCAAGCAGCTCTCAAGGAAACTCAGTTTTCACACTCTATGCTTAGTGCTCTTTGTGTTCCTAGGAATGAAATGAAGCTTGGTCAGCATCCCACACAAACGAATGCTCCACATGCGGGTTTCACATGCCACCAACTCCACATTCACAGGCAACTTCAGCGCCACAGCCGTTTTCAGATAGCCCTCAATGCAAAGGCTCTAGACGCAAATATTGGTGTGAGAACTAATTCAATCAAGGAAACACTGCATGTTGGTGAAGGGCATATTGAAGAAGGATCAGCCGAGTGGTTCTTGTGGGAGAACAACTCCATTTGGCTCACTAACTTCACACACCATCAGGCTTCCAAGCAGCTCTCAGGAAACTCAGTTTTCACACTCTATGTTTAGTGCCCTTTGAGTGCATTATCTAGGAATGAACATGGTAGAGCATCCCACACAAACGAATGCTCCACATGCGGGTTTCACATGCCACCAACTCCACAATCACAGGCAACTTCAGCGCCACAGCGTTTTCAGATAGCCCTCAATGCAAAGGCTCTAGACGCAAATATTGGTGTGAAAGCTAATCCAATCAAGGAAACACTGCATGTTGGTGAAGGGCATATTGAAGAAGGATCAGCCGAGTGGTTCTTGTGGGAGAACAACTCCATTTGGCTCACTAACTTCACACACCATCAGGCTTCCAAGCAGCTCTCAAGGAAACTCAGTTTTCACACTCTATGCTTAGTGCCCTTTGAGTGCATTATCTAGGAATGAAGCTAGGAGAGCATCCCACAAAAACGAATGCTCCACATGCGGGTTTCACATGCACCAACTCCACAATCACAGGCAACTTCAGCGCCACAGCCGTTTTTCTAGATAGCCCTCAATGCAAAGGCTCTAGACGCAAATATTGTGTGAGAGCTAATTCAATCAAGGAAACACTGCATGA